>NW_008590562.1:83607-100056 GCF_000691845.1 Merops nubicus | reverse complement strand
CAGATGTCGGGCCCTGCCCGCCTCGCAGTCCGCCGGCAGCGCCTGTCCCCGAGCCGCGCTGCTGCACCCCAAACCTCACGCTCGGGTCCGCCTCGACTCCTTACGCGCTGCTTTGCGTTAGTGTTCGGTCGGTACGCGTCGTTCTGAGGAACCGGCGTGATGCACACCACCGACTTGGTGCTTGTCGTTGTAATCGTACCTCAGAGGCTTAAAACGCAACTTGGTTATTCTTCTACTAAACAAAGGTTTTTGCCTCACGACGGTGCACCTTTGAAGAACACGGAGCTTGTACAAGTCTGGTTCTTTGTCCATACATGTGAATAAATATCCACCCACTACTGAATTTGCCTATTTAAAATCCTGTGAGGCAGGGCATTGGAATTTGACCTCACTCACCCATCATTTTCCCAGCTGTAGTTAATTTAAATATGATGCAAATAGAGCCGAAGTAACAGTCACTTCAAAACAGTTTTTTAAACTACACTCATTGCTTGCAAGTGTGGAGAGGGGTATTATGCTCTGCAGACCCTTGCTTCTGATGTATACATGGGTAATGAAACCAGGCACAGTATTTCAGAGTAGCGCCAGGGCTGCGGGCAAGGATGATAGAACTTTGGTGAGTACAGTCCCTCATTGTGTAACTATCACATCTTTCTGAGGTGCATGATCTTGCTTTTCAATTACAATGCACGTTGCACAATTGTGCTCATGTTATTTCGCTTTTTCTGGTCATTGCAGATGTTCCAGATGTTGATGAAATAGTAAATAATGGCTAACTTTATTAGTTAATGACTGTTATATATTTCTATTAGGGTATTAATGAATATTAGTAGCATTGAACCAGCAACAGCTCTCTGTGATGGGTCGATGCTGTATGTATGTTTAGAGATCTTTAAATGAGCGTGTTTGTAGTAGATAGAGTATGTCCAGTATTATTAAATAATGCAATTTCCTCAGTGACAGACACTGTTAAGTCACAAATCTACAGCACACTGTTAGAGGCAGCAGTTAATTTTATCCACAATCTTGTAATCTTACAGAAAGGTGTATTCTCTGAAATCTGCATCAGCCATTTTTTTATCTCATCATGTTGATATATACCCTTTTGAAATTTTGGAACAACATTAGTATTGTCCTTGTTCTTTGTGTTTTCCAATTTTCTAAAGTCTATTTGAAAATAACAGTGGTTTGGAGACTTTTTAACTTTGTGAGGAGTCTTGTTATTTGCTGATGGAAGAAAAAGTACTTTACTAAATTCACTTTAACAGCCTTCTGGCTGCTGCACGTAATTGTCACGTTTCTTTAGTGGAAGGTGAGATTGACACTCTGCTATCTGCTTTTTTGTTTGTTTTTAGAAGACCTAGATGGTAAATCCTTACTATGAAGCCTCTTCATGCTTCCTAACCTTTCCTTCACTAGAAATAAACATGCATTTGCAAACTATTTAATGAGTCACCTTTTTTCTTGCAGGCTGTGACACTATGACACACATGGATTCCATCTTAATTTGAGTTGCCACAGTGTGTAGAGCTCTTGGTGTATTTGCAGTCCAGCTAGGAACTTCATAGAGGAGCACAGAGGAGTTCAGGTTGCTTGTTCGTCTAGGCTGTTTTTTTTTTTTTCCCCCCTGCTTTAGTTGACCTATCTAGTTGCAGGTTTCCTATAGAGACAGGTCTTAGACACAGGAGTGCACATTGTTATTCAACTGTTAACACATGTAATTTATTAGAAAATATTCAAGTGCAAGTCATGCGTTTGAAAAAGGTTGTTTTGTGTTTTTTTTTTTTTTTTCCTGGTGGTCATGTTTAAACCTCCAACTTTTGTAAACTAGCATGGTGTACTTTTATATGGCACCTTTACTCTTTCTTCCCATTTTTTTTTGTACAACATCAGAATCTATTCTTTAATCTAGTTTGTCAGTCTGATATACGTATTTACCCCATTTTGTTGTGGATGTTGATCTCTAATCATGTAAAATCTCTAAATACAATGAAGAATTAGTAACTCTTTAGAAATAATGCTATGGGTCTTTTTTCTGTGTAGGATACTAATTTCCCTTTTCACCTCCTTAGACTTGTGCTTTGAGATTTTAAAATTTCAGCAGAGTAAATCCACATTCTGGATTTCACCTATGTCATTATTTCTTCATGAGGCAACAATTCTGGTTATTCCAACTTATTATTATCTTTAATGTATGGGCAGCAGAACAAGTATTCTTTCAGATTATTGTTGGCTATGCAGAAGAGCTGTCATCCCAGTCTCCTGATCAGCTGGGTTATTGACCTGCCTAGAGCTACTGTGGCTTTTTTTCCAATGTGCACACCCTCAGAGGCTGCCAAGGGGCTGCTGCACACACCTGCCAGTTTTGTTCCTCTGCTGTGTGCCCCTCTGTGTTAAGCCAGACCGTGCTCAGGGTGCACACCTGGAATCAAACACTTGGGAGCATGCCCGGATCTGACAGCTTAGCAAGGTCAAGAAAGTCAGTGGGGCTCGGTGTACGCCTGTGTTAAACAAGGGGCGACTGAAAGTTCCCCCATCTTTCAGATGGTGTAAGTTCTGCTGTTACACAGGGACCGAAATTCAGTGGTTCACTCGGGTGTTTTACCGCCGGGGCTAAGAATGCTTGGGGTTAAATAATGGGAAATGTTTTATCCCTTGTAGGGAGTATACTGTTACTTTTCAGCACTGTCTGTGTTATATCTGTAATTAACTGTATTGGATGATATGTGATTATGCATATATAGACTTTGTATTTCTGCCATCAACAGACATTTTGATAGTTGTCAAGATGATAGTTTTATATATTGCAACAATAGAGCCAGTGCCAAAATGCCCCACCAAATGAAAATCCGTTAGGATCTGAAGTGACACGATGAAGAGTAATGCAGATTATTTAGGAGTGTAAAGTCTATGGAGCTTTAAATGTAGCAAAAGTAGTTTACTATACAATATTAAATTGTTTTTCGGTCATAACTTTAATCTGAATGTATAATTATATATAAAATACACAGGGAACCTTTCCTTATGAACTTTGAAGTTCATATCTCATGCTAGAGATTAAAATAGTCTAGACAAGTGAAATGAATTCTCTGATACCACAGTACAGGTTGTTGACCAGAACAAAGCAGGAGTTAGGATGCATGGTGAAGCTCGTTGTTTAAGCAAAAAAACCAGCTGCAAATTAAAGTTTTTTTGTAAGCTCCTTATAGTACTCTGCAGTGTGTACTAAATGCATCTTTATACAAGTGTAAGGAGAGAACAAGAATGACCTCTTTTTTTTAGAGGTAGGGGTGTGTGTTGTGTTATGAATTTTTCATGGTGGGTTCAGTAAGGTCATGTGTGATTGTCCTCCCTCAATTTTCCTGGCCTGGCAATTACAGACACAGAAATTTCACTCCTCCTAATAGCTCACCTTAGTGGAGAATCTGAAAAATTGTCCCCGGATATGCTAATAAGTCTGTGACACATTTGGGAATGGAGAGCAAAGTTCAGAATTGCTTAAATTGCATAGGAACAGATGGGAAACAGACAGCTTGGACCCATGAATTTGGTAGAGAGCAATTACTGCTCATTGTACAGGCTCAGTCAGTTTTCCAATTGCTATGACATCAATTTCAGTAATTTGACTGCTCTTCTGGCTAGTTTATTTGGTGTTGATGGGCAGGAGAAGGAAAAAATTTTCTTCTAGCTTCCACTTACGATATTTCTTCCTTTTCTATGTCTTGTTTTGATTTAATTTTGGTATGTGAGGTCACAGTAGGCTGTATTTTCTGTATTCCTAAGGGAAGTATGTTAGTGTAAAACATCATAGGTTCAGCTATTTCTTCGTATAACCTTAAATTTCTTAATATTTATTTTGTTGCCATTATGTATTTCATGGAATAATAAGAAATCAGAGAAAATTAAAAATACAAATGAGGAGTGAATGCAGGGTGGTGAGAGCTTTTCAGGTGTTTTAAGTAAAATTTTTGTCTTTCTGGAATTCTTGCTGTGTGACTCACTTACAGATCATGCCTTTGCCTGGCTATTGGTATCATACTATGAAAGAAATTTATTTCTGGGTATACAGGAAGACTTCTGCTGAATTTTGATTGACATATTTGAACTATTCAGATCTGTTTCTGCAACTTCTTTTTGAGTAGACTAATACACAGCTAGTGCAGAGGACTGTTTCTTCATGCCAGTAGACTTTTGTTTTGCTTGTCTGTTTCTCACATGAGAGATTCTAGTTTAGATTAAATGCTTCAGAGGCTTTCTATTTTCTACTGCTTTCACCTGATGCTGTGTTTAAAATACAGACAAATGTGAAAGAACTACTGATATATGTCCTAGCATCATATTTGCTAATACATAGTGCAAGCAATGAAAGTAGGCTGTTGAATGCTAATTTCGTACTGGTGCTTCAAAGGCAGCACATAGTGCTTTCAATGGAAAGGAGATGGCACAGGGAAGGCTTTGTTGTCACTCGTATCAGTACTTTTGAATTTCTGTCACTGCAGCATATCAGTACATCGACCCCAGGCCGCCTTGTGCCATCGGAATAGCTGAACAGCTGGTTTTGATATCTGGCATAATGTGCTTTACCTCCAGCCTTCCTGCGTGACAACTGAAATGTGTTTATACTCGTTCCCCTGTCTGCTGTGTTACATATTCCCATGTCCCTGGGGTACTGCCCCAGGCCCGTCGTAGACAGCTGCAGAGCTGATGCTGAACAAAACCTGTTAGTACCACCATTGAAATAATTACTGCCCTGGAGCAAGTTCTGTTAAGTAGATAAAATGCTTCTGTTAAAAGGAAGGAATGTGAAAAGCAAGAAGGAAAATAGAGGGGAGACTCACCTGCTTTGTTTGTTGTCATTTCATTGATACCAGCCTTCTGAGCACATCCACCGTGTATGAAAGGAAGAGAAATTACTCAGGAGGAAAGCACTGGGGTTTTGTTTCTATCCTTTGAATTCAAATTGTCAGGGGATATCTGGGGAGGCCTCTAGGCTCTGACTGTTGAAGGGATTGCTTGGTGGAAAGAAAGATAATTGCATCTGAAACACTTCTGGAGGCATAGAGAGAACACTCAACTGTTGCTTATGCTGTGATGGCAGTAACCTTCCAGATGCAGCCCTTGGGCATCTATGGAAATAACAGCCCGACCCACTTGAGGGTGTGTGGTGGCTTTCAGGCTGTGCTGTGCTGGGTTTGTGCAGCTGGCTGACTTACAGCAGGCAACTGCTGTAGCCTTTGGGCCTGCCACTCTCTTGCCTTCCTGCCTTGCTGCCTCTTTCCGCAAGTGCTGCTCTTTGCAACAAGTAGAAGCTAGTCAGCATTGTTTGCTGTTATCTGTAAGACAATGTTAAGCATCTATTATTGTTTATATGTGACTAAATCGAGGATCAGGTCCTATTATGGTAGGCACTGTACTTTTACAAACGGTGCAAAGAACTCCTGCATGCATTAATTTGCAACTTAGAGCTCTTTGTCTGTATACCTTGCATATTTTTTTCTGACTTTTTTCCTCCCATAATCTGCATTTTACCATTATTTCTTGCATTTCGTTTTTTTTCTGTGACTCATGATCTCATTGGGAATTTTATCTAAAGCAATTTTCTCTTTCTTTCTTTTTTTTTTTTTTTTTTTTTTTTTTTTTTTTTTTTTTTTTTTTAATAGGCTTTGGCTCTGGTTCCTGCAGAGAAAAATATGAAAGTATTATCTGTGAATACATTTCTGAATCTCAGAAGTCAGAGATTATCCCAAACTTATTCTAAAAAAGTCATTGTTTCAACCAAACACTGATGTAGGGCCCAGTCCAATTATGCTTAGTCTATGTGTTTCATCTATAGCAATCAGGTGTGTGGGAACATGTGGGTCCCAGGTGCCTGTGTTTTTGCCAGGTAGGTTATTCAGTCTGTATCCAGCGGTATCCTACCGTGGCAGAGCTGGTTGTATCAGGGCCTGCTTTACGGGAGCCTCTCCTAGCATGTGTAAAGGTACATGAAAGGGTCAGAACATAGAGGATTGTAAAACACAGGATACATAAAAGGCACTGGCAGCACTGGGATTAGGACGAGGCACAGCACTGCCAACATCTCTGCCAGAGCAGAGGTGAAGGAGCCTGTGGTCGTGTCCCACTGGAGGCAAGAGGACCCAGGTGTGCCGGGGGCATGTGCATGGAAAGCACACAGAGCCAGGCTCTTGCCTCTTCCCACAAGAGCAACCCCAATCACTTACTTTTGAACTATCTAAAGAAGCACAGATTTTTTTTTTTAATATTTACTGTATACATTATTAAGTTCTGAAACTTACTGCTGTAGGATATTTTGGATGCCAGAAATATTTTTTCAAAGAGAGGAGGGGCTAAAAATTGGTCTGGTGGATTCTAGATGGAAAAATATGTCTGCAGTGGCCCACGTGCGAATCATGTAGGACATTGCAGACACTTCAGATTCAGAAATCATTAAATACCTATCAGGAAATCAACAGCAATTAGGTCGCTTATACCAAGGGAAAAACTTCTGTTGGTTTGCCTTTCCCTGTTTGTATGGTTAAGAATGGATTTCTACCAGGGGCCAGGACCCTGGGCTTTGATCTGCTGTTCTGACCCCATCCAGCCATTAGTTCTGTGTCCTCTGATTACCTGCATGTTGACAGAGTGCCACCTAACCCTGTTTTTGCACTGGACTTTAAAATGTTGCCTTAGATGACGTGTGTCAGCTGCTACAGTGGTGTGCTTTTTATTTCCTGCGTTTTTCGCATTTGAGCCGTTTCTTCTTTGTCTGAGCCTGTAGCTTTCATAACAGATAAAACTAAATATGCACAGAATGGGTTAAAGCAAGTGGGGGTGAAGAGGAGCAGAGAAGCAGAGCAAGGAGTCTGGCTGCAGAAAGCAGCTGCGCTCTGAGGTGCTGCTGGGCTGGGAGGAGGGCCAGAGCTGGAGGAGGAAGGATGTATGCCCGTAAGGCCATGTCCATCCCTTCTTCTCCTCCCTTCAGCAGCTGCTCCCCCTCTCTCCTTGTGCTGCCTTGGTCCCAGTGGTCCCTGTTGAGCTCTTTAGGGTGCTGTGAGCAGACATAGAAGAGGGTGCTTGTTGGTTTGGCAGTGCTTGTTGCTACAGCAGCTGTACCCTGTCTGTGGGGAAGGTGTGGACCGTGCTGTCGTAGAGACTGACTAGCCTGGATTGCAGAATCACTGAATAGTTACATTTGGAAGGGACCTCTGGAGATCATGTAAAGATTCAAATGTCTGATGGTTCAGGATCTCAACTGAGGGAATGTGGACTGGTCTGGTCCACAAAGCTTGTACCCCTGAGTGGTCGGGTGAGATAAAGGTATGGTGGCAACATGCTGTCAGTTCTTTTCAGTATCTGCTGTAGTTGGCTAGATGCATAGCAATTATCTAGATGAAAGGTAAAAAGGATTAAAGCAGTGGAGTAAAATCAGCATTAAAGAAGTGGCTGAAGAGCCTCTGTTACTTCCAGATGACAGGACAGAGGCATGGAAAGTATCACAAAACAGCTAGAGACCAACTCAGACTGATGTACTCCTCTTTCAATGCTAATATTTTCTTTATATCTCCAGATTTGAAATAGTGTATCCATGATATCAGACTCATAAAAACATGGATCTAGTCTTCAACATGAAGGAGGATATAACCAAATGAAGCTGTAGAAGAAGAATAGATATGAAGTTTTGATTTTCATCCTCAGTAAAGTGAGCATACTGTGAAGAGAATCAGTAATTTTAGAACTCCAGTGTTTCTGTTAGCATTTAAGAAATCTGCCCTGAAGGTAAGAGAAGACTAAGAGACCAAGACTCTGACCAAAAGACAAGTTCTCACTGCGTTTGATTACTGCTTGTGGGGTTCTACCTCTTCTGAGATCCCTCATCTTAAAGGCAGCTTCCTGTAAGTACAGGTCTGTGCTTCTATAAATCCCCCTTGGACACAATCTCTGGGATATATCCCATGTTTTTCTTTCTCTCTTTAATGCCTCTGCAACCATTAAGCCATGCCCTCCACACAGACCAAATAGTTTAATATTGGGCTCCCTGCCTTTCTCACTGAGATTAAGATAAGGACAGTCCAGTTCTTTTGTTACTTCATTGTATCTGAGGTCAAGTGCTTCCTATTAACTTAATCCACAGAGTTCTGCCATTTTTTTAGCAAAACGCTGCTGCTCCTGAGGGTGAAATCAGCAGCTATAGGGTCACAGTTCTTCATGAAGTGAAACTTTAGAAAAGCAGTGGTTGAGGTGTACCTGAAATATTGTTGCTTTTCCGTCTGCTGCTTTTGTTGTCTTTTTCTCCTCACTGGTTCCTACTAAAATACATGGTACTGTTGACTTGTATCCGGGCTGATAGGCTATTTTCTTAGCTCAACTGCAGCCAAACCCAAGAAGATGTGATGCTTGAAAGGACAGCTGATGGCACTTGGTGCAGTCACTGGAAGCAGCGTGATGCCATTTTGCGTGAGAGAGGGTGAGCTGGAAGGCAGGATATTTTGCAGTGCTTCACATTTTCATTTGCAGCTCTTCCAAATACAGGGCTGTGGTGGGGCTGAGGGCTTAGGTTGCTCTCTTGTGTGGTTTTGTGCCTTCTGTGACTTGTAATCCCTGTGTTTCTTTGGAGTGTGTAGCTGTACTTAGAGCACTGAGTAGCAAGGTACTCAGAGCCTTGCTCTTTTTCCATATTGTCGTACACTTTTTGTTTGGCGTGCTAATACTAACAGATAACATTACTTGGTTTGAATACCCTTGTTCCTCTTGGGATTATGTGTGTATGTGTGTGTTGAGTGTACCAGTGAGTTAATTTACTTTATTGACCAGACAAAAGATATTTTGGACCAAAAGCAAAATCAGATCAGCAGCCTTGTGAATCCTTAGCCTACCATGCAAGTACCCCTTGACAACCTGTGCTCAGGCCAGAGAAAACCAAGGGCCAGAAAAACAGGAATGTGACTGGTCAAAAGTGAGTTGTATTGGCAGAGCTGTATTAGGAAGATTAGCCACCATCTGTTCACTCGTATCCTGCACCTGGCTCTGGACTGTGCCACTGTTCAACCAACTGATGATCTTACTCAAGATATTAAAGAACTGCAGGGTGAAGTAACAAGGCTCTACAGTCTCCTAAATTTTCTGCTTTTCTTTTAGTTTTGTGGTAGTCACTGTGAAATAATTGCATGTGGTGCTATAAAGTATATATGTGGATTTAATACAAAATTAAAGAGAGTACGTTGGTCATGAGTTGGCCATACTGCTTTTCTTTTAGTCTTTGCACTTCTCTTCTGAGTTCTTACTGATGTTTGTGTTAAGCACCACGGTGTACCATGGTTGACAATATCTTATTCATCTTGTTTTTCTTAGGTCATCATTTTTGCAAAAGAAAACACTTGTGATATGTATTTCTGTGAGTCATTCTTGGTAGTTGTCGTCATGGTTAAGTCCTTTTGGTTTCTCTGATTACTGCTGGGCGTGGAGCTGATTCTGTTGTTTTCCCTCCCTGTGGAGTGGCAGAGCAGTCTGTGGCACTGACCCAGCGGGGACTGAACTTAAACTTTATTCACAGCGAAAGCTATGAAATTCCACTTGGAGGAAGGGACTTTAGTCAGGGTGGTAGGAGGGGGTGCAACAATGGTCAGTGATTACTGCTCCCCTTCAAAAGCTCTGAGCAGAGAATGGTGTGGTAGAATGAGGAGCAGCTGCTTATCTCCAGACTGGCAGAGATTTCTGAGACATGAAAATACAATCTCATACTGCAAAAGCTTTGAAAGCATCAGAAATCCTAAATGTAGTCCAAACACTATAATTTCTTGAATGTTTCTTAGTATAGGATTCATAGTTTTTTTAATGGAATGTGCATTCACAAGAAGAAAAAAAATGTGTCACCGTGCCTTTGGTATTTGTACTGGAGTCTCGTGTAGTACTTGAATCTCTTTTACCTGCCTTTGCACACAGTAAAACGACTTTTAAGTGCTCTGATTAGAGCTGGCCTCTTGGCTTTGGTGGCTGCAGCAGCGCAAAAGCAAACAATTCAGGTGAAGTTAACTGTGTCAGAAGCAGGATGGAGACAGAAAGTTGTGAAATAATTTTTTTTCATATATGTTTTTCTGTATTATCCTTTGGAGATACCAGCTTTTCCCACTAGCCATGTTTCTCTGTTGCATTTTTTGTTTGTTTTGTTTTTTTTTCATATAGTGCTTTCCCATGTTCATGTCTACAAAAAATATATAGAGCACCATGTCACCAGTGATGTTCAATAGGTAGACTTTAACATAGCCATTTTCGGTTACTCTGCAGGTAGTGACTGCCCATTTCTATGTTAGGACTTAATATTCCAGCTTTTCATTTAATGCAGAGATAAAATCTAAGTTGCTTCTCATGTCTTGGCCATAGTCTTTCTGGCCAGAGCTTCAAAGAAGAGCACGTTTTTTTTGTCAGTGCTGCCTAATCAGTTCTACTTGCACTTCTATAGCTCACAATTGATTGTTCCCCTCGAATTACAGTCAAAGGCTTGGGTGTTAAGCAATCATAGGGCTATGGTGGACCATCTTCCCAGCTCAGCAAGCAAGCAGGTGTCATACTTTGCAAGCAGATGGAGAGGGGTACAGGCAGCCTAGAGAGCATGTGTGCAGCAAGGATGGACGTTAAGGTCAGAATTTCCCAGACAAGAATGTCTAAATTGCTGTGCCCTACTTATCCAATTGTGAGCTGGATTAATGAAAGGGAGAGGTTAGACAGAGGAGCACTTTGGGTACATTTAGTAGGAGAAGAGAGAGATGTTTTCTTTTGTATCTGTACAGGTGGTCCTTTTGAAGCAAGCCAAAATAAGCTTCTTCACCTGGGTAACGGCCTGAATAGATTGGCAGGGTGTGAATCCATTTTCCATGTGTGTACAGAAAAGCGTAACAGTTTGCCAGTGCACAGCCTTTCATTTCTTTTTTCTTAACAAGTTTCTTCTTTGGCCATCAAGTTAGACCAAGGCCTAATAATTTTTTTTTTCTTTTAACCGTAGGCGGTTCTAAAGCAGCAAACTATTAATAGTGAAATATTGGTTTAGAAGAACAGTAATGCACAGGGGATTCTAGAGCAAACGAGGCAATGCTGTCAATGGTTCAGATTGTTCTTAATTACAATAATGGCATTATAGGAGCTGCAGTTGCTGTCGGGCACAAAAGAAGATAATGATAATGTCAGAGTGCTCAGAGTAAATGCAGTATAATGTATTGCAGCACGGGATTCAAAAGATGATATGCCTAACTTGTTGTCAGAGTGCATGAAGAAGAAGAATGATAAGAGGCCAGGACAGTTTTTGTTGTAACTATGGAGTTCAGGGTTTGAGGCTTCCTTTTTTCCTTTTTTTGTGGCCTATGCTTTAAGGCTTAAGAAGAAACACTAGGTCTCATGTGTTTAAATGTACATTAACTTTATTAGAGGGTGTGATCACATTTGTCCTCCTCACTTCGAATAAAAAAAATCACCTTTGCTTAGAGAAGGAAAGTAAATATGTATTTGCTGTATTGGATATTTTTATCCTGTTAGAATAAAAAAGCATGAATGTGATAGATTTCGCCATGAGTCAGAATTTGCCCACTAGCCCCTGGAAATATATCCAGATCTATTTAACGCATGTGATCCCTGTTTTATATTGAAACAAACAAACAAACAAAAAAAGCCAGAAAAATCGCAGCTCTGTGTTGTGGGGATGTTTCAAAGCTGGATTTGAATTTTATGGCTAGAGGCCAAATCTGAGCTGTAGCTCTTGTAAACGTTTTAAGGCACTCAAATTCATTAAAGAGACTTTCCTGTTTTACTGCAAAATGTAGCATGCAGCAGAGCAGCCCATGGGCTCAGATTTTTGTCACTTTGTTATATTTCTCAGCTGTAGGTAAGAACTGATAATACACAGGAAAATGGTGGTGTTCCTCATACCACAAGTGTTCAAAGTGACTTAGTGTCTTGCATGCTTTCTAAAAACTCATTGCGGTGGTGGGTTGGACTGGGGAAAAAAATCATTATCCAGTTGATTTCCATTTTTATTATTTTGTTTACGTTTAACTGACTTGAAACAGTTGAAACAATTCCTATAGGCAATCGAATAAATATTTTTTACGAGCTGTTCTCACACACAGAAGGCCGGTGTGTTTGTAAGTAAAAGTTTTCCTACAGGGCCCGCGGGGTGCAGGTGCTCCGCAGGGCACAAGGTGGCTCCAGTTCACGAGGAAAGCTGGTGGCAGCAGCGTAAGGGCCGAGAATTGGTTCACAGGAATCAGCTAGAAGTGTGTCAGAATGGAGCTCAGCATTTCACTGTACAGCAGCTCCGGTGTTTTGAATATGAACCGAATCTTAATGAGTCCTTGGAAGAAGACTGTGTCTAGTCTTAGGGCAGGACTCGTAAATTTAAGATTGCATTCTGTACTTTGTATTTAATTTTTGAAGGAGTTACCCAAGGGGATTTTATCAGACGTTCTGAGCTAAATTGCTTTTGTCTGAGTAAAAGGTGACAACTCTGTGCAGAACAGCATTTCCAGGATAAGCTACAGAGGAAAGAGTTGTGTACAGTAAGAGCAGAAATGTAAACTAAGCTAAGCAAAAGATAAAACAGAGATTCAAAGGTTCACAAGAAAGATTTTTCTAGAGCAAGTCATTAAAATTTAATGGGTAGAGGAGAGAACAAAGTTGATAAGAAAATCCCATATTAAAACCAAACAATAAAAAATGCTTTGTATCTCTTGTTGGCCTTGCAGTCTGTAACAACAGCATTTTTGTTTTCAGAATCTCTTAAAAGCAAATTACTTGTCTGTTTCTATTTCCAGCATAATACTAGCTGCTAACAGTCTGCCCTTACTCAAAACATCTTTGTCTAAGCCTTTCTGAACACCTGAGAATTTCTGAGTGAGGACAGAAAAGGACAAATGTTTGTTCTATCTATACCATCTGCTTGAGGCAACTGAGGCAGAAAAAGGTGAACTTAGTTGATTTACTTATGTGATCTTCTGCAGGGTAAAGAGTGGAAGCAAGCAGTGGTCTCCTAATTTCACTGTTTAGTCTTGCTCCATTATATAGCACTTTGTGCCATTCACTTTTTTTTTTAACCCTCTGTTGCGTGCCTTGGTATGGTTTAGCATATGAAATTGAACTTTTAACAAGTTTGGTGTTGGGGGGGTTGTTTTGTTTCGATTTTGATTTTAACAACAGGTCATCAGGTATTTAAATTTTTTATGTGAACTGGGCAGAAGTTTTCTGGGTTTTGCATTTTTTAATTTGCTTTACATATATAATGTGGCAGGCATTCTATTAGATAAGTAAATGAACAAATAATGTTTCTTAATGTGACCTTTGCTTTCTACCCTAAAGAAGGACAATTTAGTTTAGAGGTTTAAGCTGGTTTCCTTAATAACAATCTTTTCAAAGTAATGTCAGGTGTTAAAATAATAAATCTAACTTGGCCACATTATTTATTTTAAAAGTCTTGAAGCATATAGTTTTCCTCTCTAAAATTTAACATTAAATATAGCAAAACATATTAGATAAAAGAACTACATAGGATTAATATTAAAAATAAAATGGTGCAAAGCACCATTTTGTCTTATATTGCCTGTTTTACAAATTAATTTTATCAAAAGTTAACTATGGGCATGATTACAATTAGTAACTCCCCGTATTAGATATAATCCCTTTGTTCTTCATTCAAACAGAACTCCCATTAAGGTTAAAGAAAGTTTTGACTGAATAAGGATACAGTAACTGGCTCTAGTTTTAGTACATATAGGGCCAGATTGTGGGTCACAGCCAGCTTAAGTGTACAGCTCCAGTGATTCCAGGTCTTGTGCATAATAGGCAGATCCTTCACACTGTTACCACGGTACTTTATTAACATGTCAAATACAGAAGAAAAAAAAGCTGACAATTTTATGGCTGCTCAGAATCTTATTAGCATGTGTAATGTTTTATGTTTCTGAGCTGAAATTATGCAAAGGTCTTAAAAAACATTTCCCTGTTTTCATGGGTGAGTGAAGAAAATAGGAGTAATCAGAAATTGGAATTAAATACTCGAATAGTTTGGCCAATTAATAAATCTGCAGTTGCAGAATAGGTCTGCGAGCTGGAGCTGGCTCTTAACTTAATGTTAACTTACATTTAATTAGCCAGACCAGATGGAAGCTGGCTAAGCTTTGCATGAAGGCTTGTGGGAAAAAGACATAATCTTCCATTTTGCCAAAGGAGCTAATACCACAGATTAAAGGTCGGTGTTCTTTTCAGAATTTAAAGAGTGGATGCATAGTGGCTGAGGGCAAGAAACAGCAAGGGCACTAACAAATTAGCTTAACCCCTAGATGGCTAGTATACCACCTCTGCTTCATTTGATTCCCCAGTTCAAACCACTGGTCTCCAGTTTCAGTAATAAATCCCAGAGAGATAAGAATGTCTGAAAATTTTATTCTTTTGTCAGGGAAGTAGAGTTGTATGTAGGCAGTTAGCATGTATAGAGAGATGAAGCTCTGGGAAGGGTTTTCTTACTCAAGTGAGTAAAAATTCATGCTGTTCAGATGCTAAGCACTTGGGATCAGTCTGACAAACCACTTAATTCCTCGCTTAACAATAAGCATACAAGTAGACAAGTCAAGTAGACAAGTCAAGAAACCATTCATGTGCTCAAAGAGGTGCATGCGTGGATCAAATCGGGATGCTCAGAGCTTAAGGACTAAACCAGGCACAAAATATGTTAAGGCTTGAAAATGTAGTAGAAAGAGTGAAGCAGATCTATCAGACTGAACCTTGAGCATAGCTGCATGAATTACACATTTTTTTTTTAAATGGCAAAATTAGAGTCTGTTAGAGAAAGGGTCAGGTTTATGCTAATTTGAGCATTTAACCAGTCTTTGGGGCTGTTTCCTAGTGATTTCAGCAAGACAGGAGAAAGTTCTTTCTGAAGTGGAGAATAATAACTTACATACCACGAAAATAAGGCAAACTTAGTGCCTTTGCCATGAAACATCAAATGCCACATTGCTCGTACAGAAAGTAAGGTAACCCACTGCAGTGGGTTGTAATCATTATAACTTTGGTCTGCCATCCTTGCAGAGCTTATTTACTGTGGAAATACTTGTGCAAAGACTAGCTTGGGAAAGGAGGCTGGGAAACAGACATCTGCTTTTTGAACCAGGTATATGTCTGTGTTCATGTCTAGCAATAGGGAATTAGGTATCTGGTGGCCTTGACCAGCTGAGATGCAGGCACCTGTAGAGCTGGTAGGTGTATTTTAAACATGCAAATACATATTTGATCTAGGTGCCTAAATAACTACTTGAGTTCCTACAGTGTCTGTTGTCTAATGTAATGTATTTTTAAACATTTAGAAATGAGCCTTTCAAAACATTCCCGAGCTTGCTTCTATTTTGTAAAACTTAGTGCTACTAGACCAAATTGCATAGGTTGTCACCTCTGAAAAAATTCAACACCATTTGATGGTTTTATCACTTAAGTAATATGATTTGGATAAGATTGGTTGACTTCTTAGGAAGAGTAGAGTATCTTGCAAATCTCAGTTAATAATCTGTGCTTGCTGACAGTCCCAGTAGAGAGGACTAGGGAACTGAGTGAGCATGAAAACTCTGCAAACTGTTTGTGATTGCCTTGTGTAGATCGAGATTCAGTATGTTGAGGTGAGGAAATCTGTACTGCTGTTTACTGTAGAATTCTTAGAGTGTGGGGAAACTCCAGCCTCACACTCTGCAAGGTGCGTGGATTAAAAAAAATAATAATTTTAGGGGAAAAGGCTTTTCTAGTGTATGAACTGAGCTGGAGTGCATATGGATTTGGAATCCTCCCAAGTACTTTGAAAGCTGTATTATATTCAAATATATGTATGTTGATGCTTTCATCTCTTTTCTCATTTTAAAATAGTTATATCCTAGGGATGGAAAAAGAAGAATTTTACTAGTCACCATTTACTAGACCACATTTATCTTACAGTTACCAAATGCTGATGTTGGAGAGACCACAGTGATTTTCCATTTGGAGTTACTGATATATTTCAGATACCACATAATATTTGAAAGGAATGGTAAATATAAAAACAATTGTAGTGGCAAATGACAGAATTAGCATTTACTGATCAACTGGTTTATTCAGCCCTTGTAAACCCAGAGAAGTATAGGAGTTGGTAGTGCACTTTTGGGAGAAGTGTAGGTAGTATGAAAATATTTATTTTACTTTCCTTATCAGATAAAACTTAACACTGTACATTTAAACCAGCTTCTGTTCTCTGATAGCTGCCCATCGCCTCCTATGGAGAGTATAGTGTAGCCCAGTAGGATTGTCCCAAGAAGTACATTTGAAGAGAAAATTTAGAAACAATGTTGTTCATTTCCCTTTGATAAGCGTGTCTGACATCTTCAGGTGGGGAGCACATTCAGTTTTGTAAGGGCATGAGTACAAATTCTTTCATTAAACTCTGTTACAAAA
>NW_008590562.1:11326-83576 GCF_000691845.1 Merops nubicus | reverse complement strand
GGAAGAGTTCGGGAGCTGCCCTTTTCATGGAAGTACTGTGCTGTGTGAAACGTGCCAAAAACTAATGGATCATTTGCAGGAAATTGGAAGTTAAAGTGCATGAGTCAGTCTACTTCCAGGCTGAACAGTTTCCACTGAAGTTAATGAATGCCAAGACCTAGAGACAGTACAATCAGCTGCAGCAGTTTTCTTTAGTTGTTTTATGGAGGCACTGTAGAGGATTCTATGTTTATTAGAGTCCTCCGTGTCTTTTAGCTCATCAGGCTTTAGAAGTGTTAGCACGCATTGTTACTGTCATTGAAACCTTTGCAGAAGAAGCAGCAATCCATGCATATTTATTTTTGCTTCAAAGCAGTTACTACAGAGTATGGGCTAGAGTGTGCAGTTTCAGGGGTGTCCCCTGCAGAAAACAACGACCCACTTTTGTAATGTCAGTCTCCAAAAAAGGAGAGGATCATTTCTTTGTTCAGAAGTGCTGTATGTTAGCGTCACACTTTCTTCTTAAAAGACACAGGTCATTTACTTCCTGGCCTCTACAAGGATTTTGATGTACTTATTGAAATATATCAGATATCAGATAAGAGAAAAGATAAAATAGTTCTTGATAGTTTTGATTTTTTAAGAGATCCTGTGCCCAGAGCATACTTGTGCAATACCACTTTCCACCAGGTTACAGACTAAATCTAACTCTTTGTGGGAATTCAAGAAAGAATGAAGTGTTCCTGTGTATGCACATGGCTTAGATTTCCTTAATATGAGTTATTTACTTGATGTCTGTGCGTGTAAAGAGTGGTTGAGGGCATACGTGGCCTCGTGGATTCTTTGCTCAATTCTTTGGTCTTGCAGTGGAAGTCCTATTCTCCAATTTGTATCAATAGTTCAACCTTCTGAGCATTTCTGGATTGGAGAATCACTGTGTGTACCAGAGACTTGGGACTTTGGGTTCATTCAGGCAGTGTGATAGGAGGTAGATGACGTTTCTCCATCCATATGCAATTGCTCTTGAGAGTATCACTGCTGAGCTACAAAGATCACTGTGTGCCTGGAGTCACAGAATTACAGAAGGGCTGAGGTTGGAAGAGACCTCTAGAGGTCATCTGGTCTAAACCCCTGTCCAATTAGGGCTACCTAGGGCTGGCTCGTCCAGATGGCTTTTGAATATCTCCAAGGATGGACACTCTACAACCTCTTTGGGAAATCTGTGCCAGTGCTTGGTCACCCTAACAGTAAAAACCTTTTTCCTGATATTTATATGGAACCTCCTGTGTTTTGGTTTGTGCCTGTTACCTCTGGTCCTGTCACTGGGCCCCACTGAAGAGTCTAGCTCTGCCTTTTTTACAGCAGCCCTTCAGATATTTGTGCATCTTGGTGAGA
Organism: Merops nubicus; assembly: GCF_000691845.1. Taxonomy (NCBI): domain Eukaryota; kingdom Metazoa; phylum Chordata; class Aves; order Coraciiformes; family Meropidae; genus Merops; species Merops nubicus. Next base: position 82,202 of record NW_008590562.1, on the reverse strand, counting down.
TCTCCCTGAACTTTCTCTAGGCTAAGCAGTCTCAGGTCTCTCAGCCCCTCCTCATAAGAGATGGTCCAGGCCATTAATCGTCTTTATGGCCCTTCACTGGACTCTCTCCAGGAGCTCCGTGTGTCTCTTGCACAGGAGAGCCCAGAACTGGGCACAGTACCCCAGGTGTGAAAGTGCATATGGGAAGCTCTTCCCTGTATCTCCACTGCTTTTCCACCATGCACAGCAGCCATGCAGCATTTCAGCTGTGGCTTGGCCCAGAGTATGGGCATGAGGTTTTAAGAAAATTTGAGTATATTGTCATATGAAATTTATACTAAGTTGGCCAAATGTTTCTTAGTGAGATTTAGTCTGAGAAAGCTTAACATTATTTAGAAGAGCAATTAACCACTTTTTGAAATAAAGATTAGTCCTGGATCTGGAGGAAAGAATTGTTTTTTTTTCCCCTCTCCTTCTTTCTCTTTTCTTCAGTTATATGGAAACATGACTGAGGTTTTCAAAGCCAACTAGGGAATTTTGCCGTGCTGACTCATAACATTCTGTTGCCAAGTCTACTATTTGGCTCTGAAAATCCCAACCTGAAATGTGCTCACCTGCAGCACGCCTCCTCAATAAAGGCTACAGACTCAGCTGTATTAATTTACATGCATGGACCAGGGTGCAGTTTCTATTCCCCCTGCCCCCAAAAATTAAGTATTTCCTCTGGGTGTTTCTATTGGAGAAGACCATCTAACAGCACCAGAGAAATCTTAACTGTTTCAGGACTTGAAAGAAAAGGTGAATGACACTGGTAGGTATAGTTATCTGGCACCGTTCTAATGTTTATAATGTAAACAGGAATGTTAGTTTTTGATTTCTTTTATTAATATTTCATTTTTATAAATATCGACTATGCCTCTGATATCTGCTAGTTAACATGAAAACAGGCAAGCAAAGGCCTGACCAGCTCAGCACTTACTTGCCAGAGATGTGCAGCTATAGACACATGTGAGACACATGCGATGGCTGTTCAGAGTGCTCTGCCAGCCTCCAAGAATTTGTCACTGGCAACCTGTTTACATGTACACTTACTAAACCTCTCTCCAAATATTTTCTTGGGTGAGTTTTCCCATTTTGTCTCTGACCATGTGCTTTGGAATGCTGCGTAAGGAGTTTCTGAGTTTTACCATGAGATTTCCGAAGACCCATTCCTGGGTGATGGTTCTTTTTTCCAGAATATTGGTTTCTCATTCTCTGAGAAACCATTTGAGCTTTCTAGATACAAAAATATTAAAGGTTATCATGTGAATGTGGTGAAAGGCTTAGCAGACAGGTGTGGCTTCAAGAAAAGGTTTGAAACCCAGTAATTTAGTTCTAGGTTTAATTGAAAATTGTAATCCCGGCAACTGGTGCCAAAGTCGTCTAGGATTTCAATCTGATGCACTGAAGCATGTAATTTAAGGCTGTACAGAACGTTGGTGCGCACGCGCCTGTCGCTCCGCACGTGTTAGTAGTGTTCCTGTGGAATGCTCCTCATTAAAGTCCGGTGCTTGGTTATAGTGCAGTTGATGCTTACTATCATGAGCGCTCAAAGCAGGAAAATAATTTTAAATCAAGAATGATTTTTTTTTCCAGAGATACAATATAATTGACAGACACTTTTGTAACTGATGCTATTTTTAACATACAGGAGGTTTCAGCAAGAGACTCCTTGTTCTTCAGACGGTTTCTGTTTTCCTTTTCAAAATCGTAACATTAGCTTTAGTATGATGAAAGGGACTTTAAGTTGGTACATCAGAAAACAGGATGCTTTTGCAGCAAAATAGTCACTAGGGCATGGCTAGTTCACGTGCTGTACTCTAACATCTCATACTTAAAAGCTAGATTTGTTTTGGAAAAAATACAGCCAGTAAATCTTTTTATAAATCATACTTTTTTTTTTTTTTTTCTTTTAAGGGGAGGAACACACACCAAAATAAGTGTTTTGTGATATTATATTGCTTCTTCCTGAAATTGTACATTGTGGGGTTTTTGGCTGGTGTATTGTTGGTGCTCAGTAGATAGGGTTAATTGTTTCAGTGTGAGCAACCTAAGTTCTAAATATGAATTCTAGCTTTTTGACCCCATTAATCATAAAACTGCCTGACATCTCTTGCTTACTGTAACACTGCTGTTTTTTTAAGTGATGAGTCATGAAGATATATTAAATACCATTTCTTTAAAAATTAAAAAAAAAAAAAGGGTTGCTTGCATCTTAAAAAGATTTTGTAAGCTAAGAATTTAACATATGTATATCAGTGGGCTTATGATATAATAGCTTCAATGAAAAGTAGATTCAAATTAGAGTAGACTTTGAAAAAGGGTTGTGGGCACATGTTTCTGGGAGTGGCTGGAATATCTTACTGTAGGGGAAGGTTCAGTCATGCGTGTACTCTACCTAGATGCTAGATAGGGTGATGTTTCTGGTTTAAGCAAGATGTAGAATTTGAAACAAGAAACCAATGAATATGGAAATTAATGTTTGTATTTACTCAAAAAGAAAAACTGCAACTATGCTCTAATTAATTTTCTTTGCTTTGCCTTCCAAAAATACTTTTAGAGAGGAAATAAAAAGCATTGAAGTATTTCAACAAGCCAATTGGTTGTTTTTGTTTGGGTTAATTTTGTTGTTGTTGTTGTTTGTTTGTTTGTTTGTTTTTTAACAATGCCGTTAAAACTTCTTTGGTGAAAAAAAAAAATCCCCAAAACCAACCAGCTTAATAAACCCCTGCCCTGTGTTGCAGCCAGCACTTAGTGGGGCTGCAGAGCTCTTTAACTCACTCAGTGCACAGTAATCACATCGTTGGAAGAACAGACCAATAAGATTTAATTCTATCTGTTGCTTAGTTTAAAAAAAAGGTGTTTTGAAGTGCACAGCCTTTTAAATGTATAAGAATATTTAACTCCTGTATGTCTGTGGGGCTGTTTTGCTTCAAGGCATGGGGCAGGCTGCGGTTGCTTTGCAGAACTCGGTGGATCCTGGCAGTGCCTTCTGTGGGCTCCAAGGCCACCACGAGTGGGTGACTGGCTGGGTGGGGAAACTGAGGCACAGAGCTGAGATCTGACTTCTGGTGCACCAGTTCAGCCAGCTCCAATGCTTCCTCTGCTCTTTGGACTTTATGGATCACTGTGTTTTCTCCCTGCCAGCTTGCCCTCTTCCAGGTTATTTTGTTCCGATGTTGCTGTAACATTTTTCTCCCAGAGACCAGCCACTTATTAATTTATCTAACAGCTAAGAAATTGTGCCTACAATTAACAAAAGCCTTCTTTGGTTGTACCCTTACCTCCCCCCTTTTTCTTCTAATTTCTGGTGACCCTTCTTTGACTTTTACTACCTTTTAAGAAGTGGCAGGATCAGGCCATTAAGTTGAAAGAGAATTATGAAGTACTTAACCCTCTTGTCTCCCTTCTGAAACACCAACCCCAAACATACCAGTTACACAGATATGCTTCTTGCTGAAAATTTTAGAGATTTTTTTTTGGTAGAAAAAATGTGACGTGTATTTGTTTCTAGCTTGGATTGCAACACGTGTAAGGTGCAAGAGGGATAAAACCAGAAAATGAATTTCCTCACACTCAGAATCTCTTGTGTCTCCAGGAGCTCTACTTTTACCATTTAAAAAATGAATTTTGGATAAAAAAATACACTGCAGGGTTCCACACTTTATTCAAGGAGTTAAAAGTCTGGAGCTGTGCTTGATGAGCCAGATGGTCTTTAACAGTAACATTGTTCATATTGTTTAGATTATCCTGTTGCAAGTACAGTGCCTCGTTTACCTTTTATGGAAGAAAGTGTGGAAAATTGACCACAGATGTAAGTAACCAAGAATGATGGCTGAGGCAATTCTTACCAGGCCTCCCTCTCTAACAGGCCTGATCCTGCAGATAAAAATAAATAGAGAAATGTGAGGCAGCATGAGAAATATCTAGTGTTACCTATTTAAGTGTTTAATTTGAGCTCTGTGAGCTACTAAAATCTTTATTTTTCTTAGACTGAGATTTCTCTGTGTTGAACTGGTTTTGGTCTCTCAGTGTAGGCAGCCTGAATGTAGATTTTTAACCAGGTACTAAATAGCACATCATTATGTATTTTTTTCCATCCCGGTTGAAAAAAGGGGGGTGGGAAGAAGCCAACTACACTGACCTCAAACACAGTTTATGGTCCAAAAATCTTCATGAGAAGATTGGTACCCATTTTGTGCTGTAATGACTGCACACAGACTCCCCGTTAATATTGCTTTGATTGGTATCAGAAGCAAAGGCTGTGCCAAATTAATTAGAGGCAGCTCATTGTTACTCCTAATAATGGACTGCTGAGTTTGTGAAGCATCTTGCAAGACAGTTCCAGATTGAATAAACTTTTTGAGACAGGTATCTCTTCTGTGCAGCATCTGGAATTGGAAGGCTCAGTGCTTAAACAGAACAAAGAGAAAATGCTACAAATGAAAGCAATAAAGCCCTGGTTTATAAAGTCCTTTTGTCTCCTATCACTTTTCTTCCATTCCCTTATTTCCTTCCTCTTATTAGGAGCTGCTGTCAAACTGCATTTACTTATGGCAAGTGGTTCCCTTCGGAGCCCCTAAGCTGATATTTGCATGCAGGTGCTACTGTGGTGGAGCACAGCTTCTTGCCTGCCCTTGTCCCCCTGCCCTGGCAAAGCAGAGAGAGCTGTAATTATAAACCAACAGGCTTACCCTGTGAGGGCCCAGAAACTGAAAATCTCCTGCTTGTTCACCAGTGTGGGCTGGCTGGCTGGTACTCTTTAACATTAAAGTCACAGGTAGACTCCTTTGACTATTAAAGGCAACATCTTTCCTGTCCTACACTAAGCCTTGATTGATACAGGAAATATTTTCTTTTGTCTGTGCAGTGCTTTTAAGCTCAATTCTGACAACATGAGTTTCTAGAAGCATAGACTTAGCAGATTCTCCTTCTCGTGTTTTTTAAGGATTTAAAAAAAGTTGTTGGGAAAATGTGTTTTACAGGAATTGCAGAACTGTGATTAACTGTGTAATGTAAGATCAGTGGTTAACACTGGAAACAGACTTCCAAGGCAAAGTTTGAACAGTCAACTTAAGGTACCCTTAAGTGAGACAATAGAGAGTTCATAGTTGTTTTCATATTTTTAATATCTAAAATGTGATAAGTTGGTTTGGCAGCATGTGGCACAGTTTTTTATGGTTTAACTTCTGGTTCTGCTCCCTGCAGGATCTGGAAAACAAAGTCTGTTGGCTGTACCAGCTCGGGCTCTGTGCCTGCAGTTGTAGGCTGGGGAAGGGGGAATCTGTGAAAGTGCAGGTGGGGAAGAGGTGGCAGGGGCAACACCACAGTGGGAGAGTGGAAAGGTGACAACAAACAAGGGCCTTGGAGGGGGCGATGGGCAAGGTGACAGGATAGTATAGGAGGTGTCCAGCTTGAATTAGGATAAAATGGGTGAGAAGAGAGTGATGCTGTGGTGATTTGGTGAAGCTTGCACAGGGTGGGGGACTGCTGCTGAAGTGGCCTAAGCCTGTCTGGGAGCCAGCAGCTCTTAAGGCATAAAGTGCCACTGTACTTCCTAAGCAGCAGTGATGCGTTGACCTTCGTTTGTGCCCCCAGTGGATAGATGCTTACCTCAGTGACAGAGGAAGGTTTTGCTTTCCACTTCCTGTTAACACTATGGAGCAACCACAGGTATGGAAAAGGATTTGGACACCATCCTGGGTACTACAACAGACTTGTTAACTTGTTTGCACAAGTAACAAAGGGCAGGAGGATTTGTCTAACATACCATATAGTACTAATGAAAATTGAAACATTTGAAAAAAAACAGAAGCTTTTGGGTCCTCCATTATATCTGGAGACCTAACAGGAAAAGGAGGATTAACTTGTTCACTGATGTAGCGGTTTGCAGCAGAGTTCTAAAACTTACCCAGATCTGTCAGACATTTCAGGTTTTGTGCTTGAGCTGATCATTCAGCAGGGGAGCCTCATCTGTGTTTTAATTCAGACTAGAAATAAGTCTAAAAAAGACTAAAATCGATTAAGGTCTGAACATTTCAGAAAAGAGTTTTAAAACAAGGCTTTCCAAAGATGAATACTGATTTCTATCTAGAATAATATCAACACATCATTCACACGACCCCAGAGACTGTCCATTAGATAAAGCAGAACTATTGACAACTGTTAGTATTCTAGAGAAAGAAGATGGAAAAGTTCTCTCATTATCTGGGCAGGACCTACTGAAGAGAGCATGCAGGAAGAACAACGGTGCCACAACATAGTCAAGACTCTGCCATGTGAGACACTTTGCTTTTACTGTCATAAATACCCTACAGAGGTATGTGCTGAAGAGACAGAGCCCTATAGAATTTAACTATGGAGATAGATTTTTACACCTTACTTAATGAAGTGATTATTTTTTTAAATTTTACAGGAAGAAGTCAAAGAGTGCTTAATGCATTGCAGCTCACCAGTACAGTAATTCCTAACTCGGTCCCTTGGGCATAAAGTCGACATGTCTATATCTAGGTCTGTATTGTGGTTCTTACAGGCCTGCATTACAAAGGAACTAAATGATCTCTTTCAAGTCAGTGAGATTTTCCTCAGAATCTTCCAAGTGTTGTGATACAAGTCAAATAGAACATAGAAAACACGGGTTTGTGGACCTAAAAACCCAACCAATAACATTTAGAGAAATTAAAAAGTAGCTTCTTCTGCTAGCTGTCTTCAAAGCAGACTATGAATTCAAGTAGAGCTCTGTAAGACATGCAGGAAAGTGCTAGGTCTGACCTTCAGATGTCTCCTTGAATGGACCACAGGCTTTGAACCTTGCTATTACCATTTCTGGGATTAAAATCCAAATCTCAAAGATGTAGAATAAGTACCAGGTTTATACTGTGAGTTGTAGAGTTACCTCACCAATCCCAAATAATAAGTGTGCCCAAATAATTGAAGTGCTGTGAACTCTTGGAAATAGATTGTTCAGTTCGCTGAAACTTTCACATAGTTCTGTAGCAGCATACAGAAGTCCAGAAATAATTCTCTTTGGTTTGGAGTTGTCTCAGTGGGACTTACTCAGTGGTTCTGATCAGCAGGATGGCAGCAAAACATTAGTGTGTGCACTAATGATTTTATCTGAAAAATTAATTGAAAGTTAAGTTACTGAATGTGGAATTGGATATAGCCTGTGTGCAAGTGAGGGGCAAGAAGATTTCTGGTTTTCTAGTGCCTGTGTGGTGTTCTGACATGTTGCTCTTCTTCTGTTTATAAATGTGGGACTCAAGGTATGGAGCTGTGCTGCAGAGGGACTGTGAACAGAGCGAGCTCAGTGGGATATGAGCCCTAAGCTCATTACTGGGTTTGTAGAACAGACTGTGGTCTTCTGATGAACAGTGCTATGTAAATATTGGATACTTTTATTTTTAAAGTAGTGTGCCCTACTACTGCTTGTTTCTGACAGATATGCTGGGAATTTCCTTTGTCATAAACTAAGCCTCTCTTGGTAGAAGTCTGTTTCCATGACTAAAATTATGATGAGAGCATCAGCCTCATATGGGTCCAGGAACAACCTACACAAAAGCTATACTTTGCTAAGAACAAAGAGACTGATTATTGAGATGAATGGTTTTGCTTAATATGCACCACAAAGTAGAAGAAAAAAATATGCCTATATACTTTAGTTCATAGATAATTCTCAAGAAATTGTGTATGGCATAAAATAATGTATGGTTGTGGAACAGAAATATAAGCCTTAAAATTCCTATCCTGAAAATATAAATCACTGCAAGTTTTAAAGCACTTGCATGACTCATATGCAGAGGTCATACCAAATTTGCTGATGGAGCAGGATAAAACAAATTTGGGTACATTTCTATGATATTTTTCTTGCTCCTCTTAGCTTTTTATTTACCCAAACTAATACAATTTTCCAGAGAGGTGTAACAGCTCCAACATATGGAACTGCTATCCAGTTTACAGCTTAGGTGCAAAATTGCATGGGAACAGTGGTGTGTCAAGAAATAGCTTACTGTATGTCAGGAAAAGTAGTCTCTCAGGAACCATATTGCCAGCTTGGCAGTATTCTAGAAGAGGAGATCTAAAGGTGGAATTGGTATATTAATGCACTTTAGTGAATAGGACCCAGGCTGAAAGGAAATCCTACTCAAGTAACATGAAGACTAAATGGAAGGTAGAAAGAGAAACAAGAAAGAGGGGCTTGTTAATGCACAGGTCTGTAAATCAGGGCGTTTTTTCCCCTTACCCTAGCAGAAACTTTGAGCCAATTTTGGACATCTTTGTAAGTCAGTACACTGTAATTTTTGCACTTGAGAAAAAATATTGTTACACTGACAAAGCTATTTGGTAACCAGTTGTGCTGCTTTTACTCTTGCTGAATAATATTTCTGTGCCACAAGAGACATCAACAGGAGTTGTGATTTAGGTTTGATCTGCATACTAGTTTTATGCCGCTTGGATTCTGCTGACTTTGAGGTTGTTTCTGTATTTTCAGTAGCACTGCTGATGTTTAGCTTTCGATTCAGCATAACTTCGAAAAATGAGAAGAGAGTAAATCCTGCACTCAGTTCAAAATGTTGGCACATAACAAGTCAACCACCTTTGGCTTCAGGTGAAAGCTTTGGACCCGAGTGTGTCTTGATTTAATGGCGGGGAATGAAACTTGCTTGTTAGGAAAGAGAAGTTGTATTGAGTGTTCCACATTATCTGATTTGATATGCGTGAACAGTTGTATTAAAGATTTTATTATATAGGGCATAAAAAAAGTGTGTATATTTATAGCTATAACATCATTCTCTTTCTCCTGTGTATTTAGGGAAAAAGGTAGTAGGCTTGCCAATGTTTAGTAATGTTTGGACCTTACAAGGTGCACTACAAATAATGGTAATGTACTGGGGGAGCTGTAATCCCTCAGGATCTTGTTGACACATTTTTAGCCATTTGTCAGTTATATTATAGGAGAACTGTGTCATGCCAATGGTATTTTATTGTTGTCAACAGTCTAATTTTTTGCATTTGCCACCTAGGTCTAGTTGGAATTGCTCCTTTTGAGTGGTATTTGTCAATGTTCACCTGTGTTATCTGGGAAGGACACAGTTTGATAACTTGCATGTCTAAAATTATAACTCTGGTATCCACCTCCTCCCTTTGCTTTACACAGTCCATTTTGGAATTCTTCACTTCTGGATTTTAGCCCTGGTGAATGGGGGAAGGGAGGTTAAGTGTCACGCATACCCCCAAAGCCACCCCTGAAATCCCAGGTGTCATCCTTTTGAGTACTGGGGAAGGCACAAAGGCATTTTGGAGACACCTCTGTCCTTGCTGCAGTTATACACCAACAGACTTCGGCACTGCCAGAGATCTGACCTATAATTTCTTGGTAAATGAGCATTTTATGTGACTCCCAGTTTGTATAGCTCTTGTTTCTGCTTATGTATAACACATGAGTTCTGTCTTCTCATCTTCCATTTATGTGATTTCTGGCATTTTAAATTCAAGTAGATTAGATTTAGACTTTTTTTTTTTTTTAATGAATCTGCATCATTTTGCATTCTGCATATTTCTGGAATAGCCTGGGGAAACCTGATAGACATGATTTATGTGTATATTTAGAGACATAAGAAAGCATCTGATTAGTTTAATCTTTCTTTTGTTAGCTCCTTCCTATAATTCTAATCACCATTTTACTGTAGCATTACAGTATTGGGGAAAGTATGATTTTTCAAAGTCAGGATGCTTGCCATGTTTAGAAGTGGTGGTACTTAAAGGAAAGTGGCTCAGAGGTCTTTACAGTAGATTTTCTTCTGCTGATTGTAGGGGTAGCTCAGATCATAGTTTGCAAGGTAGAAATATGTCTGACCTGTATTTCACTGACAGTAAGTGTAATTCGTCCTTTTCTGATATTATTTCCTGACTTCAACAGAACAGAGTATGGGTATGATGCTTCTGTGCACTGGGCTCTACTGCTGACAAGCAGTTTGTGTAAAATCAGAAAAGGATGCTGATACTGCAGAGCACTGCCCACGACAAAGGAGAAGAAATATTGACCAGGTTTGGCAATGTTTACTCCTGTGGTGATGACATGCATGGAGTCTCCTACATGGCTTCTAGGCCTCTGTCACTATTGCCCTGAGCAGAGCAAAGAAGACAGAACCATTAAGGACCTGGCCCTGTAATTTTCGAATTGAAATCAATCAATGTAAACAGTAAGCCAAATTTTCTTCTGATATCAATCAATACTCTTCTTTTGGCTTTAGTAAGCCTGTGCCTGGTTGCAGTATCTGCGAGTTAGGTTGTTGCTTCCCTCCCAACCTTTCTGATGACTTAACACAATTTTTTAAACATGAAAGTCTTTTTTTCAGGTCTGGGTCTTTGGCTTATATGTTTAAATTTGAGGCATGTCAATCCTCATGTAATCAACACTTTGAAGAAGATCCATGAATGAGGTTAGGTAAAAATGCATTTTTGTTCCCTACTACTATCTGGATTTTCTCAGAACCTAGATAATTTTATCCTATTTGCATCAAACATGCAGGTAACTTTAGAATCCTGCATCTGTATTGTTTCTAGGGGAGCAAAATAAAATTACAAATGACAGTAATTGACATTACATGCTTTAATTAAATTTCCTCCTCTGTGAACCAAAACCTTTTAACCAAGTATTGCAGTGCTATTTCTGTATTTATTTGTTACATGGGCTAATGTGCTATGTGGCAGATATGGTATTTATCCATTTTCACAAATTAAGCTATCAGTGTCATGTTGCCTTTGAATTGTTTCCTGTATTGATGGCTAAAACCTCCTGAGAAAGACTTTAGTCCTCCCTGGCTATACTTCTGTTTTTACAAAGCTGAAAATTGTGAGGTTGAAAGTGAACCCTTAGGAACAGTTTGGGAAATTCTAGGCCCAAAGCATCCTGCCAATGTGCTGTTTTTTCCCTGCAGTGATCTCTGCTAAGGGAAGGAGCAAGTGCATGGGCTTTTTCAGTGATGGTGGTGGTGGTGTTAGGTTACAGGAATTAGAAATTAAGTCCCACTTGAATTTATGTTTGTGGCAAGTGAAAATGGATTGCAAAGAGTGTGATTAGAAATTTCTCTGCTCGGTCTCCAAGCTATGTACTTCAGACCTGCTATTGGCATCTTCTTGCCATGTTGTGCCCTCCAAGACAGCAGCTCTGCTGTAGGTAATTTGCAGCTTTCTTACTCACTGTAATTACACCTGTTTGGACAGTTTACCTGGGCATGATCTTTTGGCTACTACTGTAGGTACAAAAACTTAGAGTAAAAAAAAAAAAAAAAAACAAAAAAAAAACCCAAAAACCCCACACTTTCATTTACTACTTTTGTAAAGTAGTTATATTTTTTTAATGCAAAAAAGCAGCACTTTATATATAGGTATAAAGAAGCACTTATAGGTTGAATTTATGATGTGGGTTGCTGTGGCTTCAGACTTTATTAATTTTTTTGACATGTAATAATCTTCAGCATCTTCCTTGATGTTTCAAGCAGAGCATGGTTTTCCTTTAACTATACTTAACCTCCCAAATGGGTTTGCCATAATAAAGTATCTGGGACACTTATGGTTCTATTCAGAAATTAAGAAAAGGAAAGCTTGGTAAAGAACTGCCAGCTCAGTATTGTTCTGTAGTTGAATGCTGTTATTCAGCAGTTTAGCAATCCAGTTTCCCAGTGCCAGAAGGCAGTGGGACTCCAGGAGTCAGAGTGGGGGAGCCCCGTTACTACTTGTGAGTACAGATGAAATGGGACTGTTGGCAGGGGAGAGCTGCTTTTAGGAGTGACCCAGTAGCTGCAGACCGATGTGTATCAGGCTCCTTAGAACTGGTGAAGAATGTGGTTTTGGGACAGCGATGAGAGCTCTGTGTCTTTTCCTGCAAGGAACTGCATATGATACGACACCAGGGGAAGGAGTGTTGTGTAGCACAGCTGAATAACCCTAAACAATAAATACCTCTCGGTTCTCTGTACTTGCCTTTTGGCACTGGTATTTTAAATGAAGTTCAGTTGGAAACTAGGAAGGTAACCACTTTCCATGACCTAGAAATGAGCCAGGGAGGTGTCACTTCCCTCATCCTGCTCCAAGTTGAAACAGATGCTTAAAACATTTTACAGCTTCTGAAAAGTTTTAGTCTGTAGAAAACTTCATGACAATTTGATTTGTAGCCTGAATAAATAATTGCTGTACATTGTCTCTTCATTACTTTCTGTCTTTGGAAGGATGCACAGTCCATGAAACTAGTTCATTTCTTACAGGTAGTTCATTATTCTTTTGACGGTTCATACTACTCCTTTCCTCTGCTTTTTAGCTTTTCATATGCTTGTGCCTGTTTTAGAGCTTAATCCCCTTCTATGTGAATTTTGCTAATTATTTTAGTAGGGAAGTATTTGTAGAGAGAGGATAACTACAATCAGGACCTGAATTGAGTAATATCACACATACATCTCAATTTTGGCAACAGGATTCAAGGATTTTGTAGCTCTTATTGACCAGCCTCTGTTTCACAAAGGGAAAAGGGAAAAAAAAGGAAATTTCACTTCCAGTATTGCTTTGTCTGTGCCTAGACTTTTCCTATGCTTTGAGGGAATTTATTTCTAAGGGGAAAAGGTAGAAGTTACCTACAGCAGAAAGGGACTGCAATTGGTAAAAACATGTGCTTTACAGTTGCCTTTTGAGCATTCTGTTCAGTTATATAACCGATAACAAAAGCATACAGTCAAAACCGCATCCGAGCGTTCAGAATGCAGCTTAGCAAGCTGCAAAAAGCAGATTTAGTTTCTCCTGCAGATGGTCTATGAGTCTCATGTGGCATCATATTAAATTATATAGGCAGTCAGTCACTTGTTCTTGAAGCAGAGCTCCAAGATGAGAGTTGTGATGTGCTAGGACTATTCTGTTGGGAAACAGGCTCTCAAGCTCCTAGAGCTTCCCTGAGGAGCAGCAGCAGAGGGGCCTGCAGAGCAGGGGGCTGCCAACACCTTAAAGACTGCACTTCTCCCTGGGATGCACTATGAGGGTGGCCCAGCGACCCTATGATGGGCTGTGGAGCGTTTTGCCCTAAAGGTAGGAGGCTGGCCTGACTTAGTTATTCTTCATCTTAATTTCTGTGATACTTGAGTAGTATTGTTTTCTGACCTTATATTTTTGCAGTGGTAGTTACTTTTGTTTTGTAGCATTTTGAAGTCAAGAATGGGCGTTTATTTTCATCTTGCCCTTGTCAGACTTAATTTTTCTGAAGTAAAAGAGGGAGAAAATACAATATTTTGTTAATTTTGAATGCTATGCCATGAAAATATTTCTGCAATATGACTAAGTTAGAATTAACTGTTTCATCCTGGTGGTATTTTGTAAGAGCATGTGTTTCTATTAACCTCAGTTTGGTACAAATTCACTCCTTAAGTGGTATGAAAATAGTGATTTTTATCAACTGAATTTCTACTCAGAGAAAATTGTCATTTGTATTTGAAAGCATGCTTGAGATAGCAGTTTTCAAATAGGCTATGTATCACTCAGTAGGGAAGTTTTAATATTCATGCTTATTAAAATGATGCTTTTGTAGTACTAAACACTTTCTAATGGGAATATTAACCTGAACTCATTTATGACATCAACAACTGAAGGCTGCAGATTATTTGTGGGAAATTCTGAACATGTTAGTTCTATGAAGTAAAACAAACCCCTTTGTGTTTATTTACTTGGAGGATTGAATTGCAATTTTTGATGTATTCACCTGTGAAGTAGGAAATAGAGCCACAACTACTATTGGTATGCCTTGCTTGCTAAAATTGATACCCTGCTAAGGATGGCAAGCTGTGAAATGGATTTAACAGGTAGGAGTTTACACAGAGGTGTTTCCCTTGTATGACAGGGCTTGACAGGTGGTAGCAAGTGCTGTTCTGAAATCAGAGCTCGCTTGAGAGCTCTTGGAAAAGCCGGTTGCAATGCATGTGCAGTTCAGAGCTGTGGGTTTACCCCTACGGTGCTGGTGCTTAGCACTGCTGGCAGCTTCTTCTCTGGTAAGAAACACGTGAATGACAATCAGTTGAACAGTTCAGTGAAGTAACTTTTTTGAGACAGGGAATTTGGATGTTGGTGTGGCTGTCTGAGTTTTATAAAGATGTGAGCAAAACCAGGAATGCACAGGAGGGTACCAGGCACTGCCCATGAAGGGCACAGGGCTGGACGAAAATCATCACTACTAGTTATATCCAAAGAGGGTGTTCTCTTTGCTATGATATGGGTTTGGGAAACAAGAGGTAGGGTTATTCCTGTCCATTCCATATCAGGCTATGTTAGACATCAAATGTTACACGTCAGTAACACAGACGGGTTTTTAAGACTATATTTTTAAGTGCCTAGCTTCCATTCTACAAGTGAAAAGTGCATCACTTCCTGTTCTGCAGTATGGGGCTAATGCTATTTTCTTCTGTTGGTGGGATGTTAAATTATTTCTGATAAAGGGATTTAAGAACCAAGACTGAAAAGTGTTGCTTTATTTCCTGTGCAAATTGCGACCTAACTCTGCTTTCCTAAGTCAAACAGTTTCCAGTTTGTGTTACCAAAGTCTTGTCTTGCATCGTCATTTTGCACTTTTATGTAAATATGTTTTAGAAGAATACCACAGCCATACTATTGGTCACACCACACTGTGATTTATGGCAGCTGACCAAAGTCCTCCCTCTAGTCAGGGATTGCCACAATCCTAACATATTCCTGTGTGTCCATGAAATGACAGCTCGTGCTGTATGGCTGGGTAAGAACAGGAGGGCTTCCACACATCAGGCGTGCATCTCGGGCATGCACATTCATACAAAATAAGGATGGGGAAACAAGTTTACCTTTTCTGTAGTCCTTTCTGTAACAGTCCAAACCTGAAGATTTTCACCTGTCAAACGCACTCTAACCTCCATGTTGGTCAAGAGAAGCCCAAAGGGTAGTTTACTCTTCAATATGCTAGAGTTTATATTTCTGCCATTTTAAGGTTTCATTTTTCTGCCCTTCACCAGAGCCAGCCTGTCTTCTCTAAGAATGTAGCTATGTTTCTGGTGATCCAGCCAAACCACAGCCTAGTTTTGCCATGTTGAAAGCCTGTCTTTAGATCCCAGTTCCCAAATTAGATCCTGATTCGGTCATTGACAGGAAACTTCAGTTCCCTAGCACACACTGCAGACTTTTAGAAAACATCAGTGTGGTAGGCACAAATATTAAATGCAGCTAGAAATTGAAAATCTTGAAAATGGAGGGGAGCAAAAGAATTAGATGTCACAATTCTAATTTCTTGTACTGAATCTGAGAGCTACGGTTAGATGTTCAGGATTGATGCAGAAAGTAGCGAAGCATGGACTTCAGGCTACCAGTTATGAAAATAAGTAATACATTTGCATATTTGCATCCATTATTATTTTCAGTTCTTTGGGTCACTCCTATCAGATCTTTCTGTTTGCTACTTTTCCAGCATTGGTGTCACACCTCAAGCTTCATATTGCCTGACTTTGATACCAAAGAAAGATCTTGAAGCATGAGGAGCTCTCAGAAGATATTAAGGTGGTTTTGGTTTTCCCCCCCTGGGATTTAGAAATACTTGCCCACTTACTGCAACTCTTTTGAACCTTTGTCACAAAGTCATTCCTTGAAGATGATGAGATGCTTATGTTAAATCACTAGTAGCTCTAGGGAACTACAGTTTGAAAATGGTGGCCATGTGTGATACAGAAACTAATTCAGAGTTCCTGAAAAGGAACTTTAACTTCCCAGTAAATGTAGTAAATTTTCTAATTCTTCCAAGAAGAAGCTGTCATCTAGATTACTGAGATACAGTGGGTCTGACAATTTTTCTCCATTCAAAACAAAGCTTATATACACAACAAGAAAAGAGGAAGAAATTCAGTAAATCCTCAGCTTGCTACTAGTGTGACCTCACATTCCTAGGAACTATTTTTGGGTTTTCTCTTAGGAATAGCTAGAACTCGTTGAGCTGGGAAAGACTTCTTGGAACAGATCTTTGGTTTTGTCTTTTCTGCATGAGCACCTCTTGTTGATGTTGGAATAGCTACTATTAGTTGATTGGTGATTCAGAGAACGAGGCAAGTCAGTCCTATAAAATCAGCTTCTCTGCTCCACAATACCTGGAAGAAGCAATTGCAGCAAGCTGGTGAGCATATAGGATGAACAATTGCCTCCACTTGCTTTGGGCTAGGACTACACCAGGCAGTCTCTCTGTCTCTCTTCTGGATGTTGTTACCTGCAGGTTTGTTATAAGTGGAGAAATATTGAAATACCAGTAAGGAGGATTCAAATGCTCTCCCTTCTGTCTCCATATAGCCCCAAGCACTCCCATGTGTTCTGAGATTTCAATAAATATCTCAAACTGGCAGTCTAAGCTGTCAAAGGATGCATTTAAATTAAATATTTTGCATTTAGGGATATCAGTGCAGACCAGCTAACAACCTGGTATGTTTTGCACAACATATCTGACCCTGTTTGAAGGAGTTTTCAGGCTGTGATCACATTCAGCACAGCAGATTTTGGTAAGGTCTAGGCATGGTCACAGCATTTGGTTTGTTCTTGAGCTGAGGAAAAAATCAGTGTAATTTGAACACTCTGAGTCTGTATTTGTTCCCAACACTCTCTTTTGGTTTTTTTTTCAGTGATATTTTAAACACTCCTGTAGGGTGACAGGCTTTTCAAAGCATCTGCAGGTACTGTTTACGTATTTCAGAAGATGTGTCGAGAGGATGTGTTGAAGGAATGAGGGGAATGACTGGCATCTGTGTTAGCTTGACACTGCACCACTTGCTACCTAGAATTCTGAGAAAGAACCTTCATCCCAAATGACATGTGAAAGCATGTAAGGCTTAATGAAGCTACTTGTGACGTGGCAAAGAAAATCACATGTACTTTTAAAAAGGGTTGAGCTTGCTCCCTATTTTGTTGTTGTTTTTTACCTCCTCTCACCAGAGGTCTGTCAAGTTATGGAGTATTTCTTTGTTGCCCGCTAATTGAAAAAAAAGAAGGAACAGCAAACTAGTCACTGAGATACTTTGGGGTAGCTTTGGACTTTATAGAAAGTTCAAGGCAATAAGCATTTAATTTGTGTTGCATATGTGAAAATTAAATTATAGCATTTCTCCCATTCTTTTTTGTGAACAGCGTTTCTCCCATTCTTTTTGTGTGTATGCCATGTTTGGTTTAATGGGGAAATGAGAAAAGAAAATAGATTCTTTTTGGAGACTGGGTACTAATGCAGTAACATTAAAGGCAGGCACATTGTTGTCAGCCAGTTTGCATACTTATTTACTTTTACAAATGGTTGGCTTGGAGTCAGCAGTTAATGGAATGAAAATGATGTTCCTGTACAGATCATTTCCTGAGAAACATTTTCAATTACAAACATATCTCTGCTTTTCTTTCCTCATTTGTTATGTCTTGGAGAATAAATGAGGAGTAGCATTTACAACTTAAGGTTTATGTTCTGAAGACAATTTTAACAATGATCCCCACATAAAAAGCCCCCTTTGTAGTTCCAGACATATGTTTATGATATTTTGTGCTGTGAATATCAAATTTCTGGTGGACGCTGTGTCACACTCTGCAAACTTGTAAACATCTATAAATCCATTGGATCATTTTAGTACCATGTGTAATGCAGATTTATTGTTTTTTTGTGTGGACTTCTTTTGTTTCAGAGTTAAAGCTGAGCTGCCAGAATCCATGTTGGACGGATTATGTATTCAAGAAAATTAGACAGTACCATTTTAGATTAATATTTTCTTTTCCCTTTGTGGACTTATAAGATGCACACACACACAAGCTTTAGAAAATAACTTTTTGGATGGATGGCCCAGAAAACAATTGCATAAGTATGCTTGACTAAATAGTATCATTCTATAAAAATGCTTTTGCTGTTTTTGTCTCTCATTCTCTGACCATCTTAGGTAACTTGGATCTTTTTTCACATTTGCCAGTACAAATTCAGAATTACTCCACTGGAATTGTATCAGGATATAAAACTGGAGTATGTGAGAGGGAATAGGAATCACACTGAGGCAGTGGGCAGGTATAAATCAGCATAAATCCACTGAAATCTGTGTGGATATAGTCATTTATCCTCAAGTCTGCAATGTGTACTATCAAGTTAGTAGAAGTAAAGCTGCTCTTGTGCACAAGTGGTTACAAAAGCAAGCTGTCAAGGTCATGAGCACTTATCAGAAATTTGCACCCAGTAAAGAGAACCAAAACTGATTTATCTAAATTTGGCTCAGCTATAGTTGAGTGTCTCTGTCTTATATAAGAGCACTAAAGACAATTATTTTTGAAAAACAGCAATTTTCTAAACTGGCTGTAGTTTCTGGCTACATATATAAACACATGTAGCATAAGCATGCATGTTTGAATGTGGGTGTATATACCAATATCCAGTGTTACTCTGGCAGTATGGTGTCTGCAGCTAAGCTTCTTGTTCTTGTTCCAGGAAAGAATAGCTTAAGATAGAGGCATGGCACGTGAAGGTGCTGTCTACCATCACAGTTTACAACACCAGGTGGTTTTTCTGTTGACTTTCGATAGAAAGATTAAACTCAGTCATATGAATGTCAACAAATATCAGCTTCCACAAAAAAACCAAACCAAACCAACAAACCAACCAAACAAAAAACAAAGCGATGTATTTGCAACCTTAAAAATGGCAGAGAAGACCTTGAATGTGAAACCCTTATGTTAAAGACAGACAGTAAAAAAACAGCGGACGTGTGTATGTGTATATTTATGTAGGTGTATATGCGTTTATTTAAACCTCCTGGATTTGAAAGATGGAGGTTAGAAGCATCATGTCACTGTGCTCCTCCAGCTTCAGGTTCAGTTCTAATTAATCACAAGCTTTAAGAATCAATCCATTAATATTGTAGCAATGGAGTAATTTTAGTTTTGTTAGTACAGAATTGATTATATGGAAAGAAATGGCTTCAGCACTCAGAGGAGAGACCATTTAACACTACGTCTTGCTATGTTTATTTTATGATTCTTTGGCTAGATATGCTAAAATACAACTAAACCACAGAGTGCATTGGGTGATGTGGCATTTCTGAGCTCAGTTAAAAAATAAGGTCCATTTTGTTCAAATCAGAATAATATTGAGCCCTGAATACTAAACAGGGCAGCAAAAAGCCTTCAGCACACAAAACAAACAAGTAAAAAACCCAAATGAAACTGTCTAATAAATACAATGTGGAGCAACAGGCTGCATGTACTAGAGGAATTAAGCCAATTTAAACCGTATGGGCAGCTCTCCACTTTCAGATGGGCTTGGCCTCCAATTGTTCCAATGGCAGTTGGATGCGTGCGTCAAAGGGCAGAGTCTGGCTCAGAGCACCCGTGTGGATTTGATAGCATAGGTTTATGACCTTGTAATCTTAGAGCATCTAAACCAGTAAGAACTCTATCCAGCTTAAAATAGCTGCTGTGGTTGCTTTTGATATAAGCTTGTGGGCTTCCCAGCTTCGGGGCCAAATTTGGTGCTGGCATGATAGGAGGAAGTCTCTTGACAGCTGATAGCACAGAAGTTGCACTTGATTACATCATAACAAATTTGGCATCTGGACCTGAATCAGAGGTCTGAGCAGAAGTGTCCATTCCTTATCCAGATTTAAAACTTGGACTTACCTACTGCCAATCCACAGAGATTTGTCTGGCCCATGCATAACTGTGCTTTTAGGGTTCTTGCTTTAAAAATACATTCAACCCCCACTTCTATTCAGCATAGTGACCTTAAAGAAACCCATGAAGAACTGGATTGTCCTCTCAGGCCCAAAAGGATAAAGTCCCTAACCATGCCAATACAAGCATGAGAGCAAGCCCCGTGGTCGCTGACACACTGGGCTGTGTCTGGGCTGCAGCAGAGGGTGCGCACAGAAAGGTGCTCCTAACTCTCATTGCTGGGGTGGTCCAGTGGCCAAGCATGCCTGATGTCCAGCAGACAACTCTGTGTATACTGTCCTTCAGAGGAACTCCCACAGGTCCCAGGGCATTGGTCTGGCTCCTGGCAGCTGGTGTCGTGTAGATGAACAGCTGCAGCCATGTCCCCTCTCCCCTTCCTGGGTCTTTATACTGGAAGATTCAGAGTAAAGGTTTTAATGATGCTTCAAGTCATTCCTTGAAGTATTTCAAGAAGTTAGATGATTTTATTATAATTTCAGCTGCTGCAAAAATTGTCCCAAATGTGTGTGCTTTGTTTTTATTAAAATACTAAATTGCTGAAGTAATTTGCATTAAAATTAATTAAAACAAATTAATGGGAAGCAGATGAAAAATGGATTCTTCTGCTGAATCTGTGGTATGCAAACTGAACCTCAGTCACATTTTTGTGGTTCCTCTGTAAACACCTAAGTGTATAATAGACGTTTGTCATGGAACTTTTTTGATGGAAATTCTTAGAAAGTGAGGCTATACTACATTTTGTTTCCCTTTACATATAACTTGATACAAAGCATGTGTTCTTACCTACTCCTTTTAGTGCCATTATTAATTTGTGGTTAAATCTTCTCAGTATTGGGAAAGATGAAGAAGATGCTATCAGGCTCAGGGTTTCTCCATCATGTTTTCTGTTTGTAAGGGACGTGAGGGCAGGAGGAGTGTTTATTTATGGGACTAACACCGACCTTGGGTATGGGCTGTGCACTGCACAATGTAGTGGCTGAGGAGGAGCTGTCCTCTCTGGCAAGCTGGATCCATCTGGGATCTTTGTGTCATCCAGACATGTGTTGGGTACATTCTGCATATGGCTTGGACAGGTGTGAGAAATGTCTGTGACTCAGGTGAGCTGCTGGGGGGAACAAGAGCACCGCTGTGGTCTTGTGTATACCTGCGTACAGTAAAGCAGGACTTAGCCCCTGCTGTACAATAAATATAACACTTGCAGTTCATTCTAGAACAGATTAAGGTATTAGCTTCTCATGTATATTTGTTATTATTTTATTTGTAACTTATGTTCCTTTTCTGTGAAAAGATATGGTGCTTTTTGTTTGCATTCTCCTGTTTTCAGAAACTCTGAAAATATGATGAAGGTCATGTTATTAAAAGTAGAATGTAATTGTTGTGCACATTGGGGGACAAATACGGGCCTTGTAAAGAATGCCGTACAAAACATTCAGCCTTGAAGGGTCCACTTGGTCTCCCTGGAGAAGTGTCAGTTAGCTCTGCTAATGGGTTGCTTTCTAGAGAGAGGAGCCAAAAGCTTTCCCCACTGTCCTTCACTAGGAAAATGAGCTGACTGCTTCCTCCAGTGTGTCTTGCCCAAGCAGAGTATCCAGCTGAAATGCTGGGGTCTGAACCCCGAGCCCCGAATTAAGGTTGCCATATGGGTGATTGCCACAGCCCTTCATACAGAGGGGGTGAGTTTGCCTTAGAGCTTCCCCCCAGGGTGCGGCCGGCCCTGCAGGGAGAGCCAGAAGGGAAATGAGCCCCAGGGGTCCCGCAGTGAGCTGACAAAGGTCAGGTGTCTGCTTTGGGATAAAAGCTGGGACCACTGGCAGGGAGTCAGGAGTGTCTGTCTGTGGAGTGGACGCACTTCACAAAGCTTCCTGGTTGAGGAAGGGCCTCCTGGCTCTCCTGGAACTGGGCCCCAGTCAGCTTGGACCTTTGCAAACGTGGGCTAGGAGGGTGAGAGTTGCCATGTGGCTGCCCTTATCTTATGCATTCAACTTTCTGATCTGGCTGTTTCCCTTTCCATCCATGGGAAACCTTGGCTATTTGTTTATTCCACCCATTGTCGGTCGGATTATGTCTTTTTTGGGATCATTGGGGATGATGTCAGTTGTATGTGAACTAATTGACTTGTTGGTACCCCCAGCAATCATTCGTGGACTGTCCTTCTTATATTCGATACATTCCACCTATTGGTTCATCTTCCTGCTGGTTGTGTTGTTTGTGTTAGGCCTAGTCATTGGCAGAACACCAGCCCTTTGGAACAGGAGAGCTCAGTGGAGCCAGCTGACTTGAGTAGATTTTATTTACTATGTTTTCTCTTCGGGTTGATATGAGAAAAAAAAAAAATTCTGCCTAGGAACATTTATGTAGAAATCCTTCATGAACTAAATATTTCAAAACAGAAAGACCTCCTAGTGGAATTTTTCTATCCACTGACATTTTTATGCCCATAACCATTCTGAACCAAAATGGAAAAAAAAAAAGAAAGAAAGGAAGAGGTTAATAAAACCAACAATTATTTTCTCTAAGGAGTGCTAGAAGTTTAAAAAAACTACCATTATGTCTAAACAGTTCTTGACATTGTACATGCTAGACCAAATTCATCCTTGCTACAACTCCTCAGAACTCAATAGAGTTACATGAGGGATTAATTTGGTCTATTGCTCTCATCCATCAGTTTTAGGGGATATACAGCAATCGAGGGAACTATTATTGTCAAAATTATTTTATGACTTTTTAGAACTGCTCAGTATTTGTATTTTACAGATAACACAAGCAGAGTGAAAAGTATGGAGTGAAGTTAGTGTGTCAGTATTGAATGTAGTGGATTTTTCAACATTATTTTTGTACCATTAAAACTAATAAGCATTCTAACAGGCATTATTGCTATGAATCTTGCACAGATGCCTGAATACAGCTACACAGACTCTTGAAAAATACACAGACATTTCATCTGGCAGAGCACAAAACATGTAGCAAAGTGTAGAAAATATCTGGGAAGTTTTAAGTACTGTTATCACACCAAATGACTAATTGTCACCATGTCAATGTGAAATTTGGCCCTACTTGCTGCACATGGGAGGTTAAGGCAGAGGTAAAGCTGGTTTCTAGAAGCTAACTTACAAGGCAGTTGTGGGGCCAGGAACAAAAAGAACACAAGATCCCTACTCTCACTTTCTACTTTTCTGTTTTCTTTGAAGCATTTGTTTCTCTGTAATTTTAAAAACAAACTGAGGAAAGGTTCAGGTAATAAATCTGAAATGTTAGCTGGTGAATCTGCTTCTGCACATAAATAATATATTTTAGTTCATGTCAGAAGGTGTATACAGCTCTCTGAATCTCTAGGACACTTAGGATGCTTGAATTAAATTTAAACTCTGACTAGAAAAATTGTGCTAACAATCAGTTCTGTTAAAGGCCTGTACACTGGAAAATGACTGCTCAAAACAACATGACTTACTTGTCATTCATAAGACAGTGAGGCTTTATCCTGTTTGGTAAATCAACTTTGCACTGACTCCTTGGTTACAAAGCAAGATACAAACTTGTCTGATCACTGAAGTGTGATCCCCCCTGCACGGTGCTCTCTGTTGTTCCATAGCAGTAGAGTTATTGTAATGGCTTGTTTGTATTTATTAACTTCTGTTATGGAGGCATGTTTGGGCAATGAAGGAGGGGGTTTGTCTTTGCAACCTATTAAAGCTTGGGTCACCCAGAGGATGAAGGAAGTTGCTCTGAACATTACCAAGTAGGGAACCTGTACAGTACAGAACTAGTGGCACGACTGCTTTTACCCTTTGTCTCTGGATCACTCTGTTCCTATGTTCTCAAATTGTGTATTACAAGAGCATTTATTTTGCAGCATAAGGGGTCTCTGGCTGAGTAGGAGCTGCTCCATATTTCCTGACTACTGTGGTAGGCATCTCTGTCCTATGGGATCTTGGATTACTTAGCCATTCCCGTGTCCAAGTTCTTTCTCAGCCTATGTCTAGACTCCACACTAACAGTATTTTTGTGGGTTTATCATCTTACACCTGTGTCCTGCTACTGTGGTTTCTGCTAAAGAAAGGCCAAGAACACAGACCAGAAGCATCCCACAATCTGCTCTAGCTGATCTCTGACCTGAACACCAGAGGTAGCTATGTGCTGCGACTGCAGCTTCAGTCTTAAAGAGTTTATCAGACTGGCAGCTCCTTTGTGGGCCAGACTCAGCTCTTCTCGAGTAGCTGAACGTGAAGCATCTCCGGAGCAAGGGTGATAGCTGAGAGCAATAATAATTTCCCTCAGCTAAAAAGATTCATTAATCTTAAAATGTCAGGACCACTAAAATGCAAGTGAGCCTTTTAAAATTTGAGGACAATGGACCTCATCCTAGAAAAGTTTTGTGGAAATTGCATTGATTCCACTACCATTCTACATGAAAAATCTACTCATACATGTAAAAGACTGTTGGCTGGGTCTCCCATTTTTGTTAGCTGTATTTTATTGCTGTAATTATACCTAGTGGCTTATCTAATAGAGACATGTTCTTATAAAGAAATTAAGACAATTAATGCTACTTTTAGCAAGAGTGAAATAGTAAAATTGAACTGAAATTTAACCAAGCCCTTCTTTTTTATTTCCTAGTATCTGAATTACAGGAAGAAGGAATAAATGCCATTAACTTACCTCTGAGTCCAATTCCATTCGAACTAGACCCTGAGGACACTATGCTAGGTAATTCACAACAATTTTACAACTCAACATAAAAGCTTGATGTAAAATAAAGTGTCATGCCTGTAGTAGTTTCTAATATCTTTCCTTTAAATCTTCAGAGGAAAATGAAGTCCGAACAATGGTTGATCCAAATTCAAGAAATGACCCAAAATTACAAGAACTAATGAAGGTAATGAAAGCATGTAAACACTTTCAAGAAAGTGAAACTATTCCTTGATGCTCTCCCTGCCTCTTTCATTTGAACACTTCAAAGCACTGTTCAGATATTAATTAATTAAAATGGCATGTACATCCCATTGAAATGGGCAGGTCGTTGTTGCAGTATCTTTCTCTAGATATGGCACAGAGAGACTTAGGAATTTGGATTAAAATCCTAAAACCAGATTCTTAGTCTCATCTCACTACCAATCTAAGATCCCACTGACTTCTCTCACAGTCTTTGTGATTCTTTGGGTTAGAACTTAGAACTTTAGCAGGAAGCTTCATTAGAATTGACTTTGACACCTTTTGCTTCATAATAAAATGTTAAAATACCACTTAGAGTAAAGGACAGGTTTAATTCCAGAAGGCACTGCATCTATCTGATACTTGTCTAGACCTTGTGGGACATTGACACAGCCACCTTAGAAGAGCCCTTCCTAAATTCTGCCTCTTTTCTTCTGATGCTATTTCAGGCTGATTGTATTTTGAGCCATTGCAGCTTTGGTATTCTTTCTGCTAAATATTTTCATCATTGTACAAAATGACATGTGTTTTAAATTGCAAATGAATAGTGTATAATCCTGCCAAATTTGTGTTTCCCATATAGGTATTAATTGACTGGATTAATGATGTGTTGGTAGGAGAGAGAATTATTGTGAAAGACTTGGCTGAAGACCTGTATGATGGACAAGTATTGCAGAAATTATTTGGTAAGAAAAATACATTTGTATGCTGTTGGGGCACTTTGTCAGTAAGTGGATCACTTGTTCCTACTTAGAAGCCTTGGTATCATCTTACATTTATGCCACTAAGTGATACAAAAATAGCATTGTGTTATGAGACCCTTGAGCAATAGGCTGTACACACAATCCTTATGGCTGCAGTGCAATGTGTGGTGCTCTGTAGCTGGTGAGAATGGCATAAAGCCTACCTGGGGTGCTAGAGAGGGAGGGTTCTTGTCTTGGCAACAGTATTCACTCCAATTAAGGTTATTGTCTGCATATGTGTTGTACAAACTTAACTGTGTTACAAGTAGAAAGTAAGTTTGAAGGCAAGAGTATTTTCAGTAGAAGGGTGGATGTTTTTAATATCTGCTGGTTCCATACTAGAGTTTATTCACATTGTGAAGTTCTTCTGGAAAGTTGGAATTTCTCTCTGGTTTGATGTCTGGCTTTTAACGTTACTGAGGTAATGGTACCCAGTGGACTGCAGACTGAGATTCAGCTGAGTAACAGATAGAGAAAAGAAACTGTTAATGCAGAGCTGACATGTGCTTTTTTAATCGTTGGCTTGGAAGCCAGTTTCATAGTTATTATAGCTCATGAAGTCTCCCTAAGTTTCTTTTCAGTATCTTAAATGAATCTTGAAACATCATGTGAACACTTTCAATAAAGATTACACAGACTATTCCCTTCCGTGAATGCTTAAGCTATTGAAAAATATTGTGATGGACTGGATAGACCCCAGACTTGAGCAATTTGGTTTTCATGAGCAAAATTCCAGTGACTTCACTCAAAACCCAGAAAATGTGTATCCAATAGAGCCTGAATCTAAATATGCATATACTGATCCAGCACTTAATGATTTCAGTGGAAACTTTTCCATTACCTTTAGTTCCTTGTGGATCAGGTCTGTGCTAACTAAAAAGTTTGGTCTTGTCAGGAGACTGTGTGTGCACAGACTGATTTCCATGGACGCACAAGAAGCCCATGGAGATAGCAGTCTCTCAGGCAGGATTTATAGGCTGGTAGCTCACACTCACTCACTTTGGGAAGATACTCATTTGGCTTTGAGGAAAGATCAATTCAATCGCTCTTGATTACAAGATCAGCTCTTACTAAATGATCTGTCTCTTAACAAGATGTTCTTTCATAGAAGTAAATTGATAGGTGACCAAGCATTTTATTTCTGGTGGTGTTATCAGGGAATTCGTTCCGCTAAATTTTCTTTGCTTACTATTTAATGGTAAACACTAAGCCATGTATGTATATGCCTAGCAATCTGTAATAATTGTTAACAAACCAATTAATAAAGTTTTTTTTAAAATCTACTGCAAATGATGAGTGCAGAAAAGGGCTGTAGTTTCATACAAAGAAATTGCCGAGGGTTTTAATTATTTTCATACACCTAGAAATACTTGTTCACATTTCTTGGGTGCATCCTCCACCTCCATGAGTATAGTGTCACTTTATTTTTGTCACAAAAGGGCCAAATAAGATTTTAAATCTCCTGAGTCTGAGGAAGAAGCCAGGAGGCTTAGACTGATGAAACAAATCTTCGTAACATTGGTATCTGTTTCATAGGTTTGATAGTCTGCTGTACAAGCCATTTGCATACAGAATTTCCTTTATCCAGTAGCAATCGAAATAATGGGCTGTACCTCAGAGTCTGGTGTTCCCTAAAGGGAGCTGCAGCAAATGTTTGTTAGCCAGTAGCATGGCTTTCACTAATACTTGGCCTTCCCCTTGACAATGGATAAATCAAGGAAGAAGGTGAACTGTACCTTTAGGAGTGTAGAAGTGTGTGGGAAGGTGGCTCCAGAAGGAAACCCAAATATTTTAAAACTAGGAAGTCTAATATCTCTTGATGTACCTCTGTGTGCATGGAACGTCATCATGTTCTTCATGGAGATGACTGGTTTTTCTTCTGTTTTCTTCTATTATCATTTCAGAGAAACTTGAAAGTGAGAAGCTGAATGTTGCTGAAGTTACTCAGTCTGAAATTGCTCAAAAGCAGAAGCTGCAGACAGTGCTTGAAAAGATCAATGAAACCCTTAAACTTCCTCCAAGAAGCATTAAATGGAATGTTGACTGTAAGTTGTGTGTTTTCTATGCTGTTCTCATTTGTTGATGGCCAGGAGTTTATAGCTGCTATCTGTAATTCTGAAATATCCAATGATAAGGGAAAGCTGAAACCTGGTATTTATGCTAGGAGCTGCTCTGCAAGGCAGTTCCAGATGTGGTACAGTCTGCCTCCTTTACTTGTGTTCAACCTTCAATTTAAATAAACTCTTTTCAGAGTCTGTCAGGTATGGTATTTCTGCTTTTAAGTCCATATGCATAAGAGCTTACATTTTCTGTTACTAAATTGATTTGTTGAAATGGGTAAGTACCTGCATAAATGTAGTAGATAGGCAGAGAGAGAGGTAGGTTGTAGTACTTTTTGTTTGTGTAGAATCTGCAACATAGATATGGACAATATTTTTGATTAAGGCTAAATCTGAACCACTGAGCTTGATTACAGAACTCTCACCAAGATTACAACTGCACTCTTCCTGTTTTATTTTATTAAAAACGGCCATAGTAATATCTAACAGAAATGCTCTCAGTGGCCCAACACAAGACATTTTAGTGCGTATGTGTTGCAAAAAGCAGGTTATCATCAGTTTTAGAAATTTAGGCATCTTAATCTTTAGCAAGTTTTGTATCCAGAATAATTTCATACCTGTGAATACTTTGACCAGTATGTAGCAGTTTCCTTGTCTCCTATACCTGTCTTGAGCTGAGCTGGTTTGTATCCAGTTCCATTCACAAAAAATTAGTGAAAGGGGGAGAAACAGGTTGAGAGAGGAAGGGTGAACCTTATGCATTTTTGCTTTTCCCATTTGTGTGGTCCCACTGAGTTTTTGGTTCCCATCTCTTTTCAACCTCCTCCCAGTTTTTTCCTGCTCTCTGTTATGCAGCTGGAGGCAGGGTGTTTGGTGTGGCCTGACAGTTTAACTTATAGTTTTAATTTAATGTTTTACATGTGTTTTAGACCTAAGGTAAAGATAGATAGCAGCAGCTGGAGCCAGCTGCACACACAGCAGTGCTAGGCAGACATCTCTTCAGTGTTCTGCAAAAGCACTTAATCTGTGACTACTGGCACCCCATCAAAATTGGACAGCAGTGCCACATTTTATCTGAATGGGTATCTCCACAGCATAGTTGAGATTTGCATTCGAAGATTATAATAAAGAAGGGTATTTTAGTGAATCTGCTCCTGTTTTACCAGTGAAGTAAGGTAGTAGCTATTGGTTAGTTCAAGCACAAAACCACATGCACTGTACTGTAGCTATCAAAGATAATTTAGGAATATTATTCTGGGGAAACCTAGAAATGCAAAAAAAAAAAAAACACCAACCAAAATATAAGAAGAAAGACAATAATAAGAGTAAGAAATTATTCACTTTCATGCCAAAGGTTTGATACTTGATTAAGGATTTCCTACAGTATGGCTTTTGATATCTTGTAAGTCATGTTAGTATTAATTACCCATATGAAACCTGCTGTGAAAAAGCTACAATAACAAGAACTATAACAACTTCAAGAGGAATGTTGGAGTCATTGAGTTTAGTAAGTTATTGCTTATGGCTTCTGCCAAAATAGGATCATTTATCATCCTGCAGACATTGTGGCACTTAAAAATGAGTAAGTGCATGTTATGAGTACAAAAATATCTTTCTGATAGTCCATAAATCCTTATTGAAATAAAGGGAAGGCAAGGAGAATGCAGAGACAGCACTTAAACTGCTGTACATGAAATCAGGCTTTTGGAGTAGCTTTAGATTTCCATCTACACAAGCCTATGGCGTCCAGACGTGTTGCAAAAAGGAACGCTTTGCTGCTGACACATATTACTGACTGGGCTGCCTTTGCATGGCCTGTGGAGCAGGATGAGGCTAGCAAGTGTGAGGTGCCTTAAAGTGCCACCTGACTCCAGGTGGCAATAGGGAAAGAGTCCTGTAATTCCTGTTTCCTAGTTACGTTGCATTTTGTAACTTGTGCTCTTAATATCTATTTCAGCTGTTCATGCTAAAAGCCTCGTGGCAATACTTCATCTTCTGGTTGCATTATCACAGTATTTCCGAGCACCAATCAGACTCCCAGATCATGTGTCCATTCAGGTTGTTGTTGTGCAGGTAAGAGAGGTGCTAAACGGCTCTTGGTAGTGTTGTGAGGTTCACTGAGTGGTTTCCCTGAAAAATACATTTAGAGTTTCTGTTTATGAGGCATCTGTCTGCCTCTTTGGCTGACAAGAAACACACGCATGTCTTCCCTGCTGACAACGCTTCAACCAGAACATGGCAGATGTGCTCTCCCAGATTGACCTGTGGCTCAGAGTATCTTATTTTGATTGTGAAGTTGGCCAGACTCTGACATTAAAATATATGAAGCGTTATTATTATTACTGGAATGTGTTTATCACCTAATATGATCCCTAGAATTATTATTTTTCCCATTTTTGACGGTCTCCTCATTTGTGTAGAGATTCAAATCATTCTTGGCACTGAATGATGAATTGTCACTGTTTATTACATTCAGATTCATGTTAGGTGACTTAATATTCTTTTTCAGCTTTCTGCATGCTAATTTAGTCTGATTACAGTGTTGGTGTTCTCATAAGCATGAAAAAAAAACCCCATCAAGTACATCTTTCGTGCCAGTCAGTATCCTTATTGGAGCCTCATCCATCCAAATTCTTCACGTTACTCTGTTCATCGTTTTTCTTTCAGTTGGACTTGTGCTTGCTGTATATTTCACCTCTTCCCATTTAATCTCCTTTTTGTTCTCTCCAATTAACTTTGCCTTTATTTTTCACACTGTATCTTTCTTTATGTGTTTTAACCAACGTTACCCTGAAGTATCTGATGCAAAGAGCTATTGTTCAAGTTTTATGTGACTGAAAACCTTTCAGACAGATCTGAGAAAGTAACCACTCTTTTTTTTCCAGCATTCAAATCAGACAAGGTTTGTAATTTGGGGAGATCTCTGAGGGAGAGTCTCTGTTAGATGTGTCACTGACACTTGAGAATTACTCATTGACTCTCATATTTCTGCTTTATGGGTTTCTCTACAGATGATGAAAGAGACCCCAGCCAATCTGCACATACCTGTCTATGACTTCAGAGGAACATAATTTTCAAATGCTTTACTTTGTCTGTTTTAAATATATTAATTGCGCTGGTTTATCTCAGAGTTCTACCAAGACCAGCTTAAGAAATCAGGAATGCAGTGGTCAAGACATCTTTGGGACGAGAAACTAAACCAAAAAAAGAACACAGTCCCAAAATAAAGAACAAGGTCTTGCATTCTGCTATCACTCCACACATCCAGACAAAACTCCCATTAAACTCAATGGATATAATTGTCCTCTTGTTTAATAGGCTAATGTAGCTCAACAGCAAATCCACTGAAGTCAGTACAGATAAACCAATTTAAAAACAATAAGTAGTGGGAGAATCTGGCTCACTGCTTTGCCTCTTAGCTACACAGCTGTAGCTCAGGCACCAGTGAATTGCAGAGAAAGCAGTTGCACCAGAATAAAGTCCAAGTAATGCTGCAGAAGATTTCGCCCTGCAAATTGAGTCCTTTGTGAAAGCCAATCAGTGGAACTCCAAGGCTATGCTGATTCCTATTAACAGAGGGTGGGGCCAGTATTCTTACTGTAATTGTGTTTGAGACATTTTTCATTTTTATTTTATGGTGGGTGTTTTTTTAAATTGTCTTTCATGTTCCGTGGAGTTGGTTCTGTGTAATTCATCACATACCCTTTGAACTCAATGAAAGTTTTAATCAACAGTTATGAGATCCTGAAGCCTAATTTAGTGTTCAAACTTGCACGACTCATGCTCTAAACCCTCATACATTCTGTAAAGTAAAGACTATG
The DNA here is from genome assembly GCF_000691845.1 of Merops nubicus. NCBI lineage: Eukaryota > Metazoa > Chordata > Aves > Coraciiformes > Meropidae > Merops > Merops nubicus. The sequence continues at coordinate 50,909 of NW_008590562.1, read as the reverse complement.
TGGTAACTGATTTTAAATTCTACTGTATACAGTTTGATAACAGGAATAGGAGAGAGAGAGAAAGAGTGAGTGAGAGAAATGAGAGAATGAAGTACTTTTATGAAGTCTTTAAGAAAGACTACCTTAATTAATTCTTTTTTTTTTTTTTTTACATTTAGAAACACAGAAAACATGATGGTTGCCATGTTGGATAGGTGTAGTTTGTTGAAACAGAAACAAAGATATTTCAGAAACAAGAACTGTGCTCGTGCCCATCAGGTAGTCGGCACAGCTCTTACAAAAGCTTCATTCCCTTGGCTGTTTTGTACAAAAGCTGTTAGCAATGAGAGTAATACAAAATCTGGGTTATAAGTTGATTTAGGAAAAAATGTGGACCTTTTGTAGCTATTTTATTATTTTCTTTTCCTTCCATACTGCTAGTTTGATCGTTTCTACTAAAACAAATGAGACCTTTTTGAAGAGCTGGATCTTGCCATCGTTTTGCCGCTTTTTTTAAAAAACATAAATTATCTGTGCTGTCCACAAAAGGTTAATCCACAGATTGATTGTGTGCAAGAGATGCAAGTCAGAGAGTATAAGAATGCATTGGTAGAGCAGCCAGAATGGCTTCAGCGTACTCTGAGCACCTGGGCTTGGTGTGCAGCAGTTTTTGGGTGCCTCAACTACTGTTAAGCAAAACTGTGGGAAACCATTGAGATTAGAAGAAGGTGTATATCACAATCTTAATCTGAGATCATTGGTCCCACTGCCTGGGAAGGTCTGAGATGTTTCCAAGCATCGTTGCTTTTGGGTTCCCAAGAAGTATTTTTTTGAACCGTGACAAATGTGTACTTTCAAGTGCCAGAATAGTTCTGCATTTCATTTTGGAGGGGCAGTTCTAAAACATGATCCTCCAGATGAAATATAAAATGAGACTATGTATAGGAAATTAAATAGTTGTCCCTTAGTTACAAAAAGTTGCTTACATATAGCTGAAGAGAGGTGAAGAAGAGACTTTCAATTTCCAGACGTATTTCCAAATTTCAGATGTATTTTTTTTGTTCTAGAGGTAGTCACCAATTTAAAATGGTGATTAGGAAGGTCTTTCATGGCCTTCAGGGGAGTCTTTCAGATGTAAGGGAAGAAAATGCCAAGCCTGTCCAAATAAAGTCTTGTGTGGCTGCTGGAATGTGCATCCAGCTTTTCATTTTAATGGGGAATCTTAATTCATGCGTTGTTTACCAGTTACTTTCAAATAGTAGATGTTCATTTTAATAATTTGTTATTGCAGTTATAGTCACTGTTTTCTTTAAGGAAGATTGCTGGTCAGTCTTTCAGTCTTTAGAAGCACTTCTCTGTCTTTTTAGGCATATTGTGTCATTCTGTGTCTAGTATAAACCTTCAGAACAAGGTAACATCATTATTTTGAGGTGGGGAGTTTTTAAAGTGCAAAAGATGTATGGGAAGCTGCTTTCACAGAGAGGGTGCTTAGGCTACTGTTTCTAAGATCCATTCTGATTGTTGCTGTTGGGACTTTTTCACCGGCCTGCTTACAAATCAAAAACATGGGAAAGTCTGTCTTGAAATGGGCTGGTCAAATATGCACCCAGTGGATGCATGTCGTATTTGGGCAGTGTGGAAATTCCATTCATGTTAGTCATCAGATGCCAGGAATGGAATTCGGAACTAGGACTTGATGTGTTTTGGTTTTGGGAGGGTTGTTTGGTTTTGGTTTTGTTTTGGTTTTTTTTTTGTCAGCATTAGGATTGAGGTGCAGAATTCCTATTTATATTAATTGCAGTTTATCAAAAAGGGAAATATTCCAGTACTAAATAAAACGTATGTTTTAGGCTGGTTTTGCATGTTTGCAGAGGGAAGGTAGAGTGTAGAGTATTGAGTATTGCAGGGCTTTTTCTTCTTCCTTATCACAGAACTGAGCACTGAAAGTTACAAGTGCCGTTGCTCTGATGCTCAGCTCCAGGAGACAAGAGTGATAGGGCTTTTGCTCTAGAAGGCACTGTTGGCATGTCTGAGTCATCATCAGGAGGAAATAAAAGTTTCCTTTCACCCCGTTTCAAAGGGAAGAATAAACAAAACTCCTGAGCAGAATGGAATTCTGACTGGAGCTAGCATGGACTAGGTTGTGATTTCAAGTGCAAGGGCATACTGGTTTTTGCACAAGCTGGAAATGAAGATAGGCCTCACTGATGTGGCCTTTGTTCAGACTTTCCAGGTGTGTGACAGACCATGTCTTGGCAGGTGTTCTGTGCCCCACTTGCAGTGTGTAACATACTGGACTCCACTCAGTCTTTTTAATGTTCAGAGGTCTCTCTGAATGCATTGTGAGATATTTAGTAACAGGGCTCTAAAAGGTATAATGGAAAGACCCTGAAAACTGTCATATAGTTAAAAGGACAGTCCACATTACTCCTAGTGCCAGTCTGGGATGACCCACATGGTTCCATGTGTGCCTTTCTTGCAGAAAGTAAGTTTGAGACTCATATATTTTAGTAATACAGTATAGAAGCAGTAGGCTCAAGCCCAGCCAAATCCTCAGCACATCATACACCGAGGACTGCCTGAAGTAGGGATGTGCTAACTTCTCCAAGGCAGGGAACAGCAGCCACCCTAGTTCACATGCCATGAAGAAAGGACTTTTCTAAAAGGTTTTTCTCCTTTTCTCATTTCCAGATAGAAGGCTTGTCTAGGACCAGCATAAATTTATTTTTCTTCTTTCTTTCTATGACAGGGAGTGACGAATCATGAATAATTGCTTAATGTCTAGACTTTACATGTAGTTGTCAGCATTTGCCTGACTTTTCTTTCTGTATTGCAAAACTTTACTGATTCCAGTGAATAGAATTAACAGAAAGAACACAGAGAGACAAAACATATGTGTGGTATTTACACCACCACCAGATGACTGTGATCAGCATACTGGAAACAATGTCAGATTTTTAAACTCCTTCATTTTCCAACTGTCTCAAATAGCAAGAAGCCATTTGAATTGGCTTCTGCCATTTTGTGTACAGCTTCTAGACACAGGCCACTCACCAACATGTACAAAAGGGCTTCTCACATCTGAAGAACATTAGGGTCGATGCATATATCAACACCAAGATGACTAGGGTCTGGAGGAGGCTGTGAATAGATTATTCTCTATTTTGGCTCTCCATCACAAGCAAATAGAGCTTTTTCTGTGGAGAGAATTCAGAAAAGAAAAACAGTGAGGCAATAAAAAGGCAGTGCATGAACAGGGCTGAAAGAACAAATAGCTTGGGAGCAAGATTTTTGCAAAAGAGAAGCATGGCCACCATCTACCAAGCTGTTCATTGAAATACAAGGTTTAATTCAAATCACCTAGACATACCTCTAGTAAAATACATATATATGTGTTTAGGTGTTTCAAATGTCTTGCTGAATTGGGGCCTTTAAAAGAAAAGTGAATTAAGAACAATGGAGAAAGGAAAAGGGGTACTTCCTTCTACAGGTGGAGTTTCAAGTTTCTTGTTAATGTACAAAAGAGTTTTCTGAAATATTTGCAAGGTGAAATAATGTATTACTGTAAGTTTGAAAAAAGTTATCATTTTACAGGTTTCTTATCTTATTATGTTTGTGGATCACTAACAAATTTTTACTGTGCCCTAACCATTAAGTTTTACTGAGAAAAATGTCACTTTTTTATTTTTTCCAGAAACGAGAAGGAATACTCCAGTCTCGACAAATCCAAGAGGAAATAACTGGTAACACTGAGTATGTCAACACCACTTTTGCCAACAGTTCAGTAATTGAACACAGATGCATCTCCATAATTCAAACATTTGCTGATACTTAGGTTTTGGTATTGGGGTTCCAGGGAAGATGATGTGCATCAGCTAGTGATGGTAGTTTAGCCTTTTGAAGAGCTGCAAACATGCATCTAAAAATACAAAAGGGTGAGGAAATACAGAGCTGGGGAACTAAAGGCAGGATAACAGGATAAAAAAGAAGACAGAGTGAAGATAAACAAAATCTCTATTTTGTATTTATCCACTATTAATTTATTTCTGTATTCATTGTATTTCTTATTATTTTATTCAAAATTCCTTCCAAAAAATCAGAAATAGAGATGCCTCATTCTTTTATGGTGGTGTTTTTTGATAGAGAAGTAAATTATTGCAAAAAGGAATATGATATGATTATTTTTAGGTGTTTTGTACATCAAGCATGTAACATGAAGGTAGCAAGCCATGTACATGTCATATCACTGAACCATTTATGACAGAAAAACTCTACCAAACCAACAGAAAGCCAGGATAATACTAGGATAATACAACTAGGATAATATCTTAGTTTTTAATATTACAGAGAGAAGACAGAACATTGACTTACTATTAATGTTTGTGGATTTGTTGGTGTGTAAATTGTATGAGGGATTAACTGGAGCAAAATGCTACAGTTCTTAAGAACCCAGTCCAAGCATTCTTTTGGCTGGAATTGTATTGTAGTTGGTGTGGAAAACACATCCTTAAAGAAAAGGCAAAAGTTTTCACAAAATAAACTTCAAAAAGCTTTCATCACTCAGGCTAGGTGTGTTGATTTGGTTCAATGGTCAGAAATCTGAGATCTGGCCTCCCATGAGTGATTCAGTGAATCCAGGAGGTACACAGCGATGGACTCCAAATTAATCCAGATTCTTAGCTGGAGCAAGTTAATGAAGGTTTTCTTGGTTCTGTGGATCTATTCCAATATTCACCAAGCTAAAGATCTGGCCATGTATGCTGTTTTCTTTTGCAGCAAAAAGTCTGCAAATGAGTTATATATGACTGTAATTTGTTCTTCTTGTTTTGTTTTGTTTTTCATAGGGCATTGTCAGGAAGGCATGGTAAGTTCATTTGATTATTATTTTTTCTTGAGACGGCCAAAGTATATGCTAGCTCTACAATGCATGGTCACTTTGATCAAACTGCAAGGAAGCAGAGGATTTCAAGTTGCCCTGGTGAATGTATTGATACATGCACTACAAGCTATTGTGGCAGTTAGCAAAAGAAAAAAATCATTAAAAACAGTCTGACTATCTTTAAAACACATTTCATTGCTTTTCAGTATGTGTTAATTTGCAGGTCTTTGTGGTTTAACCTCTAGAACATTACTGTAGTACTATTAATGATCATAAGTTCTCGGCATCATATGAAATGATGTCTTATCATAAGACATCATAAGCTGGTGAACTTGTTGGCATTCTTGCATACGTTGCCCAGTTATGCTTTAATGACTTCGAGTCATTATTCAGCAGGCCTAAACACCATGTAAGTTCCTGTGCCTAGTGTATCTTTTTGCTAGTATTGAGACTCGGCAGATGCCTGGCCAGCAGAAAACACTAATCTGAGGTGCTTAGGTGGAGTTCCACCAAGAATTTAGCATTTGCCTCTTGTATTATTCCAGTGACTGCCTTACAGATGATTTTAAAAGCTACACGCATGACCTCTTTTCCCAATGATACCCCTGAGCAGTCTTACTTTCTGTGAAGTCTGCCTTCTGTGAATACCTTTGGATCTACTCTAGTGTTTTTAATTGCAGAATATGAATGTAGCTTTTTGTGGAGTCATTTGTTATCACTCAGGTGATTATGGAAATGGTAATTGCTCAGAAAAGGCTCTGGTGCCTCTTTTTTTTTTCCTCTGTTTTCTTCAGAAGGTGACTACAGTAGCACTCCAGTCATGCTACTCTAGGTTGCTCATCCTGCTGATAGTGTCCTAAATTGCATATCAGAATGGCTCAAAAACACCTATAAAAAGGATTGTATTGCAGCTTTGCAATCACAAGCTTGCTTGAGGTGCTCAATAATGTAGCACACTACAATGCAGTCAGTGGCCCATGAGGAAAATCTTCTGCAGATATAGTGACGCTAGATGTAACTCATGTTCTGCAGAAAGGTATTTGATTACTTCACTCCCTGTATCTGGCTGTTTAAGGCTTTATGCATAAAGATACCATTCTTTGTTAATTTTTCAGAAACAGGGTTATCAGGTAATCCAAATTCTGCTTGAAAATTATGGGGTTTGCAAATAATAGAGAATAAGTTGCTAGCAGCTTGTAGCAAGAGAGCAGTATGCAAAATACATGGTACTTGGAATACAAAGAAACTGCTGAAACTTTTTGCTGACTGTGTTGTCTCAAACAACTATGTGCCTTAATAAGTGTTTATTCTGCATTTGGATGAGTGCTGCTCAGTATATTAACATCTCTGAATGTTTTCCAGAAAGAGATGCGTTTGACACTTTATTTGACCATGCTCCAGACAAGCTCAATGTAGTGAAAAAGGTTGGAAGGTTTTTGTATTTAAATACGTAATGTATGCGTGTGCATGGTTGTGTTTATCTGTTTGTACATATGTAGTGAGTGTGTATGTATATAATTGGCATAGTTTGCATACTTTATAGGCACTTAAGGTTTATGCTTAAATATACGATTTCATGATTATGTTACTTTTCTTCAATATTTAGCATCATGAATGTAACTTTGGAACACAGAACAACAAATAGTTATCAAAGTTCCCATCAAAAAAGTTCTTACAAAGTATATACTGAGTAGAACCGAACTAGTAGATTGAGTGTACTGATGCCAAATAGATATTTGGTTTACAACTGCCAGGGTTCTGACGTAGAACATTTGGACTGCTGTTGGATTTGAGTGGAGTCCAATTACCCACTTCCCTATGGTCTGCTGCAAGGTTTGTTGTGGGTTTGGGGTTTTTTGTTTATTTTTGTTTGGTTGGTTTTTATTTTTTTAAGAATTATTAGGTTTTAACAGTGTATTTTTATCTATAAACATCATTTTCTTTTTAGTTCTATTCTTCATTCTTGGAAAAAAAATATTTTTTTTAATGCCACATTTCAGTTTTGAAACAAAATTATGTTGCAGTCTCTTCACTGATGCAGATTCTCTTCTGAGTGGAGTACTGCAGTTGAACTGCTGCTCTGCTGAGCAGGCCTTCACTCCATTGTTTTCATATTTCAGACTCTCATCACCTTTGTCAACAAGCATCTGAATAAATTGAATTTGGAGGTCACTGAACTGGAGACCCAGGTAGGGTTTTACAGCCTTTCTTAAAGGGGGAGGGATAGTTGCACTATGTTATGGACTACGTCCCCAGTGTTATCCAGAAGTTTCATTGAATTATAATAGATTGAGCTTTAAGATGTTATTTTGGTGGGAAACCTTTCAATTCTGAATACGTTTGTATGAAGACAACCTTCACCAATTAAGCAAAGCAGTCATGAGGCTAGCTAAATTTCTCTGAAAAAGTTTTGTACTTCCATTAGCATAAACATTCATTAACAGATGCTACCTCTTGGGTCCTGCCAAGTGCTGTAAGCAAAACCTGTGTTTGTTTTGGTCAGGAAAGAGACCAAAAATCCGCTTGATTTGATCCGATGTCAAGCTGAACAGGAGTTTCCTGCCTACCTTTACACAAGCATGCAATTGCATGGGATAACAATGACTCTATTCAGTGAGATATATTCTTGAGAGCAAAGCTACTCAACTGTATATGCAGCTGTACAGTTGGGCTGCAGGCTTGATTGCACCACAGAAATAATATGGTGCACGGTCATCTTTCTTGTTCTCAGTTGATAAATTGGCTGAAAAAGAAGCTAAAAGAAACGCTTAATTCTACTATATTAGTAACTCCCCATGTGAACAATTGCAGCAGTTATAAGAAAATTTCAAGGTCATGCAAGGATGGTGTCTGCACTATCAAAAAACCCCAGGTATCTTCAGGACAGGCTTTGTTTTCCATCTTGATTCGTGTTAAGTATCTCTGTTTTATTTAAATAACTATCAATCTGATAGAGATTTTCAAAAGTAAAATTAAGATTTAGATGGAAATAATGTGTAAGGGCATTCAGAAAGGTGTTCCTTATGCTTCCTAATTGCATTATTTACTTTTGGAAAAAAAGCTTATCATTCAGATGTACCTAGAAACCCTATAAACATTTATCTGAAACAGTATTCCCTAAGATGAGAGGCTGTATTTCTCTCATCTGAAAGGAAATTGCCTACCTCAGGAAGGTGATGGATTACTTCAGATAACTCGGTTGGATTGTGCAGATATCTCAGTGCACTGATAGATCTGATGCAGCAGCATAAGAGTGAAAGGCCTTTTAAAAAAAATCTCATGGATGTTGCTAATTTTTTAGATAGAAATGAACGTATTTCATAGCAATTAGATTACTTCCACCTGTAATTACATACACTTAAAATTAGATTGATGTAGACTTGCAGAAAATGGATGAAGATGATCCTTTGTTCCTTTATTTCCTCCAATACATTGAATTCCAGTGCAGTCGTGAGATTGTACTGTATTCTTTTTTTTACTGATCAGGGAACACATGGCTTTTGGGAGCTTCAAAGAGGGCTGTTCTGATTCCCCACAAATAGTAGCATAGAGAGCAAGGGCATAGATCAATGCCACTGATCACCTTGCTTTGCAGGAATGTCATTCTGCATGTATAGTTTAGCAATAGGTCAGTTTTGGAGAAAACATAACAGAGGGTCCTAACTAAATAAAATAAAATAAAAGGAATCAAAGAAGTGAGGTGAGATCTTTTAGTTGCAATTTAAAATATTTGTATTGGGAGTTTGTTGATAGTTCACGATTAGACAACATGTATCGTGTTCATTAAGGAAAGCAAAGAGTTATTCTTCAGGAAATGTACTCAGAAATGTCTTTTTTACAGTTTGCAGATGGGGTGTACTTAGTCCTGCTAATGGGTCTCCTAGAAGGCTATTTCGTTCCTCTGCACAGCTTTTTCTTGACTCCTGATAGTTTTGAACAAAAGGTAATTAGATTTCATTTTGTGAAAAACAAACATAAACATGTCTAGTAGTGCAAGGATGACACAAACTTTTCTGTGTATGTTTGAAGTAAATAGCTGAAGTCAAGAGAGGACTCTACTAGGAACCATTTCCAGGCATTCTTAAGATCTCAGTATTAATGCTTATCCAGAATAAAAGGGAATATTAAAGATGGGATGTTAGCAATTGTTAACTGATTTTGGCAGTCATTGTGTGATGCTGTCATTGAACCAAGCTTGCTGTTCATTAAATGTGTAAAGATTTACACACGTGAATTGATGACAGCAATCCAAATTTTATTTTGGACAAACAGTGTCCAAAATCCAAGAATTTAACATTTGAAAGGTTTCATGGTTTTTGGAAGCATAAAGCATTGTGATCAGCAATGCAGTTTGGTTGGAGGCCTGTAGCTAATGGTGTTCCACAGGCGTCAGTCTTGTTCAACATATTCATCCATGACCTGGCTGAAGGGATGGAGTGCACCCTTGGCAAGTTTGCTGATGACACAAAGGTGGGAGCAGTGTCTGACACACCAGAAGTCTGTGCTGCCATTCAGCAAGACCTGGACAGGCTGGAGAGCTGGGCAGAGGGGAACCTTGTGAAGTTCAGCTAGGGCGAGTGTAAAGTCCTGCACCTGGGAAGGAATTACCCCATGTACCAGTAAAGGTTAGGAGTTGACCTACTGGTAAGCACCTCTGTGGAGAGGGACCTGGGAGGCCTGGTGAACGAGAGCAAGCAGTGTGCTCTTGTAGCCAAGAAGGCCAGTGGTATCCTGGGGTGCATTAAGAAGAGTGTGATCAGCAGGTTGAGGGAGGTTCTCCTCCCCCTCTGCCATAATGAGGCCACATCTGAAGTGCTGTGACCGGTTTTGGGCTCCCCAGTTCATGAGAGACAGGGAGCTACTGGGAGAGATTCCAACAGAAGGCTATGAAGATGATGAAGGGACTGGAACATCTCCCTTATGAGGAAAGGCTGAGAGGTCTGGATCTATTTAGCCTGGTGAAGAGAAGACTGAGAGGGGATCTTATCAATGTTTATAAATATCTAAGGGGCAAGAGGATGGGGCAACTCTTTCCAGTTGTGCGTAGGACAAGGGGCAACAGGCACAAACAAGAACATGAGAAGTTTCACCTAAAGATAAATAAAAACTTTACTGTGAGGGTGACAGAGCATTGGAACAGGCTGCCCGAAGAGGCTGTGGAGCCTCCTTCTCTGGAGACTTTCAAAACCTGCCTGGACACATTCCTTTGCAGTCTGCTCTGGGTGAATCTGCTTGAGGAGGTGGGTTGGACTAGATGATCTGCAGAGGTCCCATCCAACCCCTGCCATTCTGTGATTCTGTGATAAAGGCATATGTGTGAGATGTATCATTTTAAGACCAACAATTACCTCAGTGTCTCCTGCTATCCAGGCAATTCAGATGTCTATTCAAGACAAGAGTGCTTCATGGGCCATCATGTTCCAATTTCTAAACTTGTGGGAGGTGTGCTATTCTTACTTGTAATTTTTCCATGGGCAATGTTAGTTCATATGTTAATTTTAAATTACTTTTGTATTTCTGAAACCACCATCACTGCACAGAAAACAAACAAACAAACAAAAAACCACAACAAAACAATGAATTGTCTGGATTCTGTGGACTGTTGATGTATGGAGCCCTGACTATTTTCTCCTTCTGAGCATTTAGGTCTGCAGCTTCAAATACATCTTGTTTTGATAATTTGTACTATATGGTATATAGTTCACAATAATGACTACCTTTATTATATTACTAGGTCCTCAATGTGTCTTTTGCATTTGAGCTAATGCAAGATGGTGGATTGGAAAAACCAAAGCCAAGACCAGAAGGTACCTATACTCTTTTTTTTTTTTTTTTTTTTTTTTTTGTATCTCCTTAAATATGTACATTAGATCCAGATCTTATCTCATAGGAGTATGGTATAGCTAAATGAAAATTAAAATCTCAATCCAAGAGCAAAAAGTGAGATGCATGTTGAAGTGCTCAGGTAACTGTATTTCAAATGGGCAAATGATTTTGCAAATGTTGCAAGGCTTCCTTTCTTGAATGGCCAGGGTAACATTTGTGTGACCAAACATGCAGAAATACTTATATATTCACTAAAAGGAAAAGAATACAATTTTGAATGGTGTCACTGGTAGATAAGAATTGCTCCAACTGCTCCATTTTCCCCCATCCCACATCTTTATGCTTCACCTCAAGTATTCCACTGTAATTTACAAGATTTTCACAAAAGAGGCTGATGTTGCGGAAGAATAATTTCAAATGTTCATATAACTGCCTTTAAATGCAGGACTGAATCTTGCATATTTAAATTAGATTTAGAGCTGGAGACTAAAAGTAGAATGTGTCTTCATGGAAGATGCATGTTTTGCTGCTGACCTTAGCAGGACCAGGATTCCACTCCTCTCCACTCATACCAGTACAGAGTTTAAATCCAGCCTTTCAGGATGGATATAAAGCTCTTAATTCACAATGTTGTGGGGTACTCTTGTGGTTCCTGCCATCAGACGTTACTGCTTCTTACCATACAGGAGCTGGACATACAGCCTCTGCTCCACTCGTCCCAGCAGGGGTAGTTGCTGGGTGTCTGCTGGTTACCTACCATAATAATCAATATATGTTTTCAAGACCCATTGCAGATTCACATTCTATGGGGCAGTCTTTTCCTGCTATCATATTGTCATTCCCTGAGAAGCTGATACAAGCTGGTGCTCAGAGTTACACTTCTCATGGCAAGGGCTCTCTGGAGATTCAGGCACACATTGCTGAATTGAATTCTGCTCCATTCTGCTTTTTTCCCGTCCTTTCCAACTTCCAGATCGTAACAGCAGCAGACGTGTGCACACAGAAAAATATGTCTCAGGATCAAGCCTAGGCTGTTTATGCATTTAATCTGGACCTACCTGACCTAGTTTTCACTTCTTTTGATTACTTGAACTCTTATCCACAAGCATACTTAATTAAACCTTTAGTTGCTGTATCACAAACTTTTAAGTTGGAAATAGTCAAAGAGAGAAGGGGGAAATAGTGAAATCTAGGGATCCAAATAAAACAGAGTATCTGTGATCCCTTACTCCCCATGGAGGTTTAAAATTCTTATGACATTTAATTTTTTAGGTATTTATTGCTCTAAGGGACAGCTAATTTTTCCAGTATAAATCAAGCCATAAGGATATTTCAGCATATATAAGACATTTCTTGTGCAATTATTGAAATGCTTAATATGAAACTTCCTGCCCAATGTGAATGGAAAAACACATCTGTTTTATGTGTTGTTACATTGGGCACAATGCCCATACTTAAAATTTCCAGTGAGCAAGAGAATATTGAAAAGGATCTTACCCTAAATGTGTATACTAAATACTCTTTAAATTCCTACTCTGTTTCTTTGAGGTTCTTGAGGAAAAAAATATGCTGAAAAGTGCTTTAGAATATGAAAAAAAAAATTTAGTGGAAAAAAGAATGCACTTGAATAAATTAGTATGCAAAGCAATTATTTTTATGGGGTCAGCCGTTGATACGGGTTGTTTGCAATATAATTGAAACGGTATTAAAAGCTTTCTGTGACCTTTTACTTTAGAAATTGCTAGAACCTTAATCTACTGAGTCTGTAACAAATTCATTTGCAGTTTGAGCTTTTTGAGATTACTTCTTGAAATGTGTACATCAAAGCCAGACTCAAGTTTCTTTTTTTGAAAATTACCACCAGTAAAATGTTATACATCTTGGTCAAACACATGTAGAAATGGAAATAACTCCTCTTTTGCTGGGAGTGTGTGCTTTTTTTGTTTTCATTTGGACCTTTCTGTGGAATTCTTTTCTGGTGGTAGAGTCTTCTGGTAACTTTGCAAAGTCAAACCTGTCAAAGTTACCTCTCCATTGATTTCAAGTTCTGTATTATGAAAGGAAGGTATTTTGCAGCTCACTGCTGGCCTGAAAGAGGAATCTTCCCGAGTCATGTGCAAGCAGTATTGCAGAGTGTAACGTAGTCTTGCAGGAGCATTGTGCCCTTCCCATAGCTTTTGGCGTTTTCTCTTCATTTTATACCAAGCATGTTTGGTCTGCTTTATTAAGAGCCACAAACTCATGTGTTTTCATCATTCTTCTGTGGATAGCTGTTTGCCATGTAGCTAGTATCTTTAGCCCTTCAAAGTCTGCATGCTTTGGGACATTGTGCATAGTTTTGATTGGATTAATTCTTCGAAGTATAACCCCCTTCACAACCTATGAGAAACATCAATGTAGAAAAATATGACAAAACTATCTGATGATTACATATACGATTTACTAGGCTTACTTGGAGGTTTTAAGATAATAGGTGTATGCACACCATCTGCTTTATACCTCTATGGCCAGTTTGAAGAACCAAAGTCAGGAGATTGAGTTCCTATACAGTCAACAGAAAGATAGGACAATTATAATTCTATTCTGTTCTCTTCTTTCAGAGGGCAATTCTAAGCTCCAATTTGAGATTGAATGTTCCTTGAAGAACTAGCGTAGACAGCTGCAGTAGTCTTGTCAGCTTGTTTTATAGATTTCTTGGGAAATAATATTGACTTTCTCAAGAACTTGTCTTTGAAACAGAGGTATTCATTAGCTTTATGTTTCATATAAATCCTTTATTTTAGATGTTGAATTTCTAAGAACTAATTCAGCCATATACATTAGCTAACCCAAAACATTTTCATAAGTGTCTTCAAGGGACACTTGTATACCTCCATTCTTTAGATCCTTCAGAAAATATAAACTTGCTTCTAGCTGTCTTGCTGAAGTTAGGCCTAATAAAGGATATTATAGCACAGAATGGGCTGAGTCCTGCAGTTCTAGGAGAAGAGTTCCACTGTTTCCTGACTGGTGATTTTTTTCAAGGTCATTACTTTTCAGCCACAACTAACTGAAGATACAGTCATATAAACATATGTAGTCCTAGGCACAATATGTCTCATGGGCATCTAAACCTTGTTTGCATTTCTGTATCAGCAACATTAGCCATTTGTATTCCTAGGTTGAGATACTGATTTCTGAGCTGCCAGTTTAGAAACTGTGCTTTATTTATATTTCTACTCTTACTGTCCTTGTAATTCTAAAGTTTAAGGATATGGATCTAAGCAAGGAAAGGGAATAGAGAATAAGCACTTTTTCTGAAAAATGTTTTGATCTAATGAAGTTACTAATTGGTTTTCCCTTGTCTTTTTTTTGTAGATATTGTAAATTGTGACTTGAAGTCTACACTGAGAGTACTGTACAATTTGTTTACCAAATACAGGAATGTGGAGTGAAGAATTTATGAGTTGTAAAGGAGTGTTAACAAAATAAGCATTATAACTAGCATTTTTCATCAGTATTCCTTCTGCATCCGTATCCTAAAAGGAACTAAACCATTTTTTTGAAGAATTTTTAATTGGTTATTCTTGCATTACTATTTTCATAGTAGATTTAAAACTGATGTAACTTATGAAGAAAAAAGGTTTGGAAGAAAGTATTTGGGTGTGTTCTGGGAGAATTAATGTCTCAATAATAACTGTCTTCACACTTGTTTTGTAGTAGGTGGAGCAACAGTGAAAAAAGATCTAGTAACTTTAATCAAAATCAGCCTTTGAAGCCTATCATAGGAAGATTCTATACTGAGTATCTATCTTAGTATTTTTTACATATGTCTTTTCTAAGCTGAGGAGGGGAAGTATATTTTCTATCCACGATAAGGTGATTGCATTCTAATTATGAGAAACGTGCATGGAGAGAAACGGTTAAAGAGTGTTGGTCACATCGCAGCTAAAAATAAAAGACTTTCTCAAGCACTTAACCTGATTAATTTATATTTCAAGTGCTATTAGGCTTGAAACTTATGGGTACAAACTGAAGTGGCTACTCATTCCTTCAGACTTCTTTTTAACGTGACACTTCTTTAAATGTGTTATTGAGCATTCTGCATAAGTACACTTTGCAGCTTGTTGCTTGGTTTTGTTCAAGGAAGAGATCTTTTTTAGCAAAGTACACATTTCAGGAAAACACACTTGTATAATACAGTTTCCCTATAGTATTTGTATTATTACATAGTATTAGAAAGTAAAAATATGACTTGTTTTTCTTTAAGTAGCTTAAAAACAGGATTGCCAGGTTACAAGTTTAGATTTATTGCTAAATAGTATTTGGAATTTGTCTCTTTGGTTGATTTTTATGATGAATGTATTTTGCTGTATAATGTCCAACATCAAAAAATAAGATTCATTGTTTAGAAACATTCCTGTAGCATTTCAGATACAAAAGCACTGCGTTTTGGTCAAAACTGCTTCCATCTGCAAAGAGTCCATTACAGCATAAGGCTCTTTGGTCATTTTACATGAATGTAAAGAATACTTTCACTTAATCATAGCCAAGTATAAGGCGTTACCTGTTTGGTTTAAGCTTTAACAAAGACACAAAAGAGAAATGGGAGTTGATTCATCCATTGGACTGATGTCAAGCACCAGTTATATTTCTGTAAAGAAGCTGATAGATACTGCCTGAATCATCAAAAAACTGCACTGGCTTCAGTAAATCAATCATTTGCTAGCAGTCTGGATGTTAGTATTAGATACCTTTCTAGACAAAGTGTTGCAATGCAACCACGGATTCTTGGGATCCTTGGTTACATAGCAAGGAGAAAAATCCTTATGCTAAATGACTGCTTAGAAAGCTTTGGACTGCTTAGTGCAGGAAGGAGACATGTTAATAGTTATCCAATTGTGGCAGAACTGGTGTGGATACAGGGAAAGCAATCTGTTAGCCTTTGAGCCCATTCATAAGAAGCAATGCAGGGCTGGCAAGAACAGCAATAACAGCTTTATGTTACATATTATATAAAGCATTACATATTTTTCCATTTTCAAGGGCTTTTTTTTTTTTAATGTAAAGATTTCTAGTGCAACATTAGGGAAGGGAAGGCAAACAACTACATTCTGTCTTTGAACACCGATGTTTAATAACAAGATGATACTGACTTCCATAGAAGTTATTCTTATGAGAAGTAAATATCAACTTCTGCAGAGGAAGGTATTATTTAATTCAGATGACAATATCTGGATGTTCTCTGAACTCAGAAATTATCTGGTTGTTATAAGCATTCTAAATATCCTCTTTAAAATGTTTTTTTACCTCTATATTTTTAACTGAATTTCTGAAATTAGAGATAGAGAAGATAACAATTATTTACCTTTTAAAGAGGGAAATAACTGGAAGCTTTGACCTTGGTGAAAATGAACATCTTTTCATTATGTCTTTAATAACTGAGAAGCTAAACAATAGGAATTAACCAAGCCATTTTTAAGCAAACTGAGACAGAACTCCTCATATATATACCCAGCAGCAATTTCAGCTTTCTTTAATGTTTAACAAGTAAGTTTTATATTTGCACACCTAGATCATAATAATTTAATAGTTATGTAAAAAATAGATGATGTTTTTTCTGCAAATTTTTCTTTCACATCTCAGCGTTTTGATTGCCCTTGTTTTCAGGAGTGCACTTCCTTTAAAGAGATCTATATATGTAAAGGAGAAAGGTTAGAAATGCTGAAACTGTTTTTTGCCTGGACTTGAAAATAAGTATTCCTGTGCTATATTCGCATAACATTATTGGAGATTTTGAAGTCTGTCACCTTCCATTTTCCATCCTTAAAAAAAGGTTAAACTGAGTCAGAAAGATTAAATCCCTATGCAGTGATGCAGAACCATAGAAACATTTAAACAGTATCCAACCTTTACACAATTATCTGTCCTATGGTAGAGGTTTATATCAATTAAAATCTGCTATATAAACAGGACTGTGCTATGTAAATGTAGACCCACGTGATAGTTTTAACACATTCACACAAATAACATATGCTGCCATGTAGGAGTGGTCACTGCTTATTTTTCTGTCAGTGTAGATTTAAATACCTATCAGATAAATATGAAATCTAATATACAGATTATATCTAATATTTATTGCTTTGATACAGAATATTATAGAAATATAGAATAATGTAGACAGTTTGTTCTTCAGCAATCAGTGTAGGCCAGCACCTTCCTTCAAGGAAGTGAAATTTTGTTAGCTGGGTCAAATTCTGCTGACACCTACGATGCTTATTTTCTTGATACACAGTGATGTATATTGATGTACATCTGAATGGAGAATTTTCCTCACTGCTTATATTAAGTCAGAAATTGTTTAAGTTTTCTGAAGTTTTAGGTCAATCCTGGTATTATTTATAATTATTTTAAATTATAAAATAGGTCCAAATCAATTAGATATGTAAGATATGAAGGCCACTTTCTCTGCTGGTCCCAGCAGGAGCCTCTGATCTCAAGGCTGCTATCTCAACACTTTGGCTAAGTTTCTGAAGCCAGGTAGTATGAATCCAAGCCACTGCCTTAAGATCTCATGGTGGTAATTGGATCTTGTCCACCAGACCAATGTGCTTGTCTGTTGTCCTCTGTCAAGAAGGCCCACAGGTAACTGAGTCCACTGAAAACTTGAGGATTATTGGCCTGCTTTGAGTAACAAACAGGAAACATTTCTAATGCTGGGGCATTATGAAATTGCCAAATTATACAGTTTTCTGTGCTTCTCTGACTTCTAATCCATCCGTTGCACCCAGCAATTTTGTACCCAGATTTGCTTTGTGGTTGGAGATAGACATCCTTTCCCTGTTGATGGATCCTGGCATCCTCTGTCAAGACATAAAACATTTTTTTTTTTCTTTTTTCCCAAAAAGGAGCTACAGATGCTTAACAGTATGTAAAAAAGATATTGTCAAAATAATTATCTAAAGTCCTAATGTCTTGATGTCAGCTCCTCTTGTATTTCTTTCCCAGCTGGCTGACATTCAGTTTCCACAAAGAACAGGCCCTAGAAAAAAGTGTTGAAGGAATCTTTTCATAATTTTACCTGACACACACACACACATAAAGTCCAGAGTTGGGTTGCTCTATATTTCCAGTGGAGTGCAGATGCAACAAGTTTCTTATTAAATGGTCTCACTGCAGAATATCTAGTTCTTTGCACGCCTCAGTCAGTAGATTTCCTGTTATAGGCAGGTAGCAAACCTTCCACCTACATAGTTAAGGAATTCAAGTGGACCAGTGAGTGCTGGGTAAGGTCCTAATCCACTTCAGTTGGCTGTGGGCCAAGTTGCTGATCAGCATATCTCACGTAAACCAGTGGCATTAAATCAAGAGAGCATTTGGTCCTTTCTGTTTCACAGAGTGTTACAGTACTTGGGAAGGGTTTACAGTCAGGCAGGCTATATTGATTGAGGTAAATGCTATTTGGCAGACTTCTGTTCCAACTTACTTTCTTGAAGTATGTTTTTAAATTCATGTTTCAGATTAATTTAGCAGACACCTTATTGCAAGCCACAGTGTTGTAAAGCAGAAGTACTTTAAAAAGTAATGGGGTTTATTTCATGAGAGAAAGATATATATGATATTTAATATATTAGATAATAGCTTTAGGTCTGTTTTTTGTTATTCTTGTCTTCCTGTCAAAACAGCCTTCATGAAAGGCCTGTGTGTGTGCCAAGCACCCAAATAGAGAACAGTGTCTTGAAGACCTCCTGCAAGATTTTCTACACAGTTACCTAACAAACTTTTATCATTTTAATATAAGAATTAGTGTGGCTTTTGTCTTCACAATTAAAGTACAATTAAAAGCCAAAGAAATAATTTGTAGAAATTTATAATTAAAGAAAGATATTTTCTTTTGATGTATCACATGAAAAATGGAAATAGCAGCACCAAAATTCCAAAATTATGCAGACCTCAGCATCCTCTTTTCCAAAGAGTTTGAGTCATTTAACACTTACTAGGGATAACCTTTTGGTTTTTGACAATATTTTTTGTGTGACTGTTTCTTTTTGCAATAATTAGTTTATCTTTTATGTCTGTTTAATACTACACAGTCTGCAAAAGTGTTGGTGTCATTGAATTACTTGTTTCTCGATTTCAATATCAAACCACTCGAGAAAAAAAAATTTGCAAAATTTGCTTCTTAACATGTGTATCTGAAAATAGTGGTTAGTTTAAATTAAGCTGCATTGCCTTCAGCTGCAGAGTTATTAGCTTTCACAGAATATATTTTATGTACTCTAAGTAAGAGACACTCTGTTGCTGCTTTTTTTCCTGTGCTTTTTCTGAAACGTTTGTTATGACCTACAATAAAATTTGCACCTGAAAATCAACGCTGTATGTTGTTGTTGGGTATGAGATGTATGGCAAAAAATTGGGAAGGCTGTATGGTTTATGTTCTTCTACACCTCTGATGCATCTAACCCATTTTCAGTTACCTTATTGTGGGTGTACTAGGCTTTTATTATTATTTTCTATGGGGGCTGGTAACAGCTGAAAGTGGGTTGGCAAAAGCAGCCATGTAAACATATGCTTGAAGTGATTAACAGCAGCAGGTCAGGAAAGTGCTGTATTTTACTCAAATAGGAAAGTACACCTTTGCTTTAATATGACTGTGCTGAACACTTTAGCTATGATATTGCAGCTGGGTATAATGTAGTTTTCTACAGAGTAATTTTGTTAATTTGAAAATGAGCAAAATGTTAGTAAAATGTTAAAATAATTTAAATTAAACTGTCCATTTCTGAAAATAACTTCATTTAGGTAAGTTTTGAGATCTATTTTCTTGTAAACTTGGTTTTATTGTGAGCCTTTAATACAGGAGCTTCAGTGCAGAACTTGGAACCAGTCAAAGATGTAAGCATCTAAAGTGCTACAGATCAACAGTTTTAGCCACTGAATTACTGGAATGAATCCAGAAGCAGGTGTTTGATCTTTAGGTCTGCTTGTAAAGCTGAAACCACCAAGCAGAGCTGCTAATCAACAGGGAACACTAAGCACAGGGTGAGTTTTAATGCCATTCTTCAATCCCAGCCTATTGCTCAGGGCTAGAAAGAAGTATCTCTTTCTGCTTAGGATCTTAAGCCCCACCATATGCACTTACAGCTTTTGTACTGAATTTTACTAATTTTGGGCTGAAGTGCAAGTCTACTTGCTCTTCTTTAAACACTGCAGTACAATAAAAATGTCATGGTCTGGCTACCTCAATTTCTTCATAGCTATTCACCCAGAGAGTAAAAGATCTGGGTTTAATGCTCTTCTGCACCTGTGGGTCCAGGTTATTTCTCCTCTTTCTTAGAAGAGTGCATAATCTGTAATAGGAAGTTAAGGCGATGCAGTTTTTTGTGATGTTGGAGGGGCGCTGTTGACTCAAAAGCTAAAATTGTGGCTCTGTGTATGAAGTAGTTCCACATAACTGACAGAGAAAGAGAGCAGAAGAGGGAGCATAAATGGTGGTTCGGTTGTTGAAAAGGTGGAAGAGGATCTGGTGGAAGAACCTGTCCTCTGGCCCTCCTCTAGGGCCTGCTTCTGTTTTAGTCAGTCAAAATACCAAAACACATTTTGAAGGGGAACCAGGACTAACATCAATTCTGTTTTAACACAGAATTCTCCTCTCTTTGAGGACTCTGCTGTCAAAAGAGCCCCAGATAAGCTATTCCTGCCCCACACAGCCTGCAGCCTAGGTTAGGTTTGCATTTCCTCACATGAAGTAAATTTCATCCCTTGCTTCCTACCTATTCTCTAGGCATTAAGTGACCTCACATGGGAAGATTAGCAACACATGGTCTACAAGCTGTGTTTTAGGAATATGGCAGACATAACTGCATGTTGTCTGTAAAGCCAGTTGAGGTTTCTTGAGTCTTCTCTGAGCACAAGTACTGAATTGAGTGCTACAACTCATTTTTGGATCCCAGCCAGATCAAAAATGGAACTACTTAGTCGCATTAAGACTGGCTTAGCTTCGAACTTGTGCATGTGTAAAATACTAGAGATTTTTCAATTGAAAATCAAGGGTGAAACTTAGATGGCCTCAGGAGGAGGTGGTGCTCAAACAGATTTTCCAGGATTGCAGCCTTAGTGCCTATATTCTATGTGATGAGCAGAAAATCAGCCTGGGGCCATGCCCCTCACATGGACTGGGGAAGGAAAACAGGAAGACCATTCTCTGCTTCCCTTCTGAGATCTCTGTGTTGGGGCAGACTGCACAGACTGTTTCCTACTTGGCTCTGTTTAATTTTATTTGGAATAAGCCTGAAAACATGCTTTAACTATTCCTCCCTCTCCTGGATGTTTGCACTGTTCCAGTTAGGTGAAAATTAATACTAAACTAGCATGTTGAGGCTTTAAAATCTTCAGCTGTGACTAATCAGCAGCAGCCACTGCTGAGGGCTTTTGATGCTGGGAGGAATGAATGGTGCTGACTGTAGTCATGTCTCTGAATGATTAGTCCATTGGATCACATGCCAAATTTATAACTGTTATATTAGATGAACAGTCAAGGCCTATTCAATTATGTGCAGGGGGGTGAGAAATAGCTGTGACCAGAACTTTTTTTTTTTTACATGTAATTTTCCTTTCTTTTTTGTTGCTGTTGGGCGGCAATATTAGGTAAGGGAGGGGAGTACTTACTCCTGTGCACAGTCTGAAACCTGCAAGTTGCTGAGGACTGAAGCCTCAATTCAACAAAATACTGAATTAACTCTAAATATGTGAGAAAGGTCCTTGTGGTTTCTTTGAGTCTGTTTTACCTTGAAATGGGTAAATATTCCTGTCACTGTGGGCAGCTTCAGTCACATCTACACTGAGGTCTGCGTTGTATTGTCTTCACATCCTAACATAATCCTATATAATTACACCTACAAACCCATTACTTTTAAAAGCCTACTTTCCTCAAAGGATCCCTTATAGGTGCTTTGTAAATTATTTCATAAGAGAGATATATTTCTTGTCCACTCTTGTATTCATTAAGACTCATCTGCATTACAGTTAAAAATCCAGGATCGTTTTATGTCTTATTTTGTGGGGCCTGTGGAGATCAGCTAACGAAATCAACTGCAGGGTAGCAGAATGCTGCTGTCAGCTTTCAACCTTGGCACTAAGTTCTTGACAGTTATAATTCAGGTGTGCTTGTTACTGCTGTTTGGTTTATATCCATGCCTACAGGCATGGTTGCACTTAGCAGTTCCGTGAATGCATGGGATAATGCAGTCCCTGTTTTGAAGGGCTCACCGTCTTGCAGGAATGTGAGAGGAGGGAAGGTGTAAGTTAACTTCTGTACCTTTAAACAGAGGATCGTGATAGGTATGGATTAGGAACCAAGTTCTCCTTTCTGTATGCTATGTGTGCTTTTAAGTTCTGGTGTAAAACAATGAGATAGAAAGTTACCAGTGAGGCTCGTGTGGAATGCCAGTCACCAGGGAAAAAGGAACCAGAGGAGTTACAAAGCTTAAAAGATTATCACACTTCTTGTGGTAAAGATGTCAGTGCTCAGCATCAGGCCACTGAGGCAAGTAAGTGTGTGGGTTTGTTAGGGAGGAATTTTTCCCATCGAAGTGCTGCAGGGCCATCAGCTAGGAGGAAATTGCCAGCATTATGAATTACACGTGTGATTTAGACTTTCCTCTGTGACAGTAGTTTAAACACTTTAATGTGCATATTGTTTCAATAATAAAGTATTGAAGGTGTCAGTCCTGAATTTCTAAGCCTTCTGCACCTCCAGATCTTTCTGAACTGTTTGTAATGGCACTTGAATAGACAGAAAGGACATCATTAGAGCAGATCTGTATTCTTAATTGCATGAAAACCTTGTGCATCTACTGTCTGAAACCAGCACTCAGTTCTAACAGTGTCATAACCTCTAGCTTCAATTTTTTTTCTGTTATCAGGACAAATTAACCCATTAGCTGCACACACTCTATTGTGAGACAGACGTATATGACTCATGTGAATAGAACACATTTCTATTCTGGCTTTAATTAACTTGGCCTCCACCCAAATCCTCCTTACAAATGAAAGATACTAGGTTAGCTGAAGTCTACAATACATTTTTATGGTTTGTGCTAAACTTACATGTGTATTTTTATGAGATAATGCTACCAAAAAAAAAGGATTCCCGTGAGTGCACTAGCTTAAAATGTAAGCAACAGAACCACCTTATTTGACAGATTGTTAAAGTATTGTAATTAATCTTGTTTGTTTGTTTGCCTTGCAAACTACAAGAGAACAACAAAAAAAAAAGAAACGCACAGTTCTAACACATTGGAGAATTAGTCCCAGTCCCAATTCAGATGAGTGGAAAATGCATTTGTAGTAGTTACATTTTTGAAAGAAGTACAGTCTTAGGTGAGACTTGCCTTTGTGATTTTCATAGTTTTGCTACCTGGGAAATGTTATTTTCTGTCTTTTTTAAGATATAATGTAAAGATTTGTTAGATCCCTATCTATTTCTAATTGGATCACTATGTCTTCTCTTAATAATTCAGTACCAAAATGAAATAAACTCCTCAAATATAAATGGCAGAGAGGGTCATATGAGCCGCTACTGAGAGTAGCCTGTCAAAATGGAAGCAATACTAACTGTATTTACACAATTTAAAAATAATTAAAAAACAAAACAAAACAAAAAAAAACACACACACAAGAAAATAAAACCATTCCTCTCTGACCCTCACAGAAATCAAGGCCTGAAACGTACTTAACACTAAAATTTCTTCATGACACTTTAGGGATTGTTAGTGCAAGTGAGAAGCTGGCATACAGATACTTGGTGGAGCTTTCCCACACCGTCATCTCTAAAGCAACAAGCACAGAATAAAAGCAGAGGATGAGAAGAAGAGAGAGAAATGTATCTTTGTGTGAACAATTTATAGTTTGCAATGTGCTCGTATAACACAATGAGGGTGGGCCAGCTGGCTGTAAAGTAACCTAGACTGATAAATGAATCAGGAGTATGCTCTGTGTGCTACCAACTGTCCTGTGACTAATAAGTTAGTTTTCTACTTTGGCAGGTTCCCCGAGTTTAGTTGTAGCAAGAGGAAGAGAACTGGAGGAAAAAGGTTGGGTTTTAAAAAGGGGCTTAGTTTAAGGAGCTCTGAAATGAAAACTTGCATGTGGACCACTACTTCCTAGACTTTTCAGTCGCACAGTTTAATTCCAGTTGCTTAGAGCACTTAATCGAGGTCTGCCTTCAACTCTGCCTGCCACCAGTTAGTCCTCATAAAGCCCTAACTCGCCTTCTCATTGCCTAAGTGGTGACATTAGGACTTTCATCAAAGCAAAGAAATTTGAGGCACGTAGCAGACTCGGCTTCATTTAGCCAGGGCTCCATGTCCAGGTTTAGAGATTTTTCTGTCTTGGAGGGATGTTGTCCTCTCATGTGAGAGAGTCTGGCAGTGAATTTGCTACAGTATGCACTTCCCAATCACTGCAGAAAGTTACCAAGCTGGTAGGAAGCATATTTAGGGTGCCGATTTATCTACTGATATTTTGAAGAGTTTGACTGCTTTACAGGAACATACATATTCCTCAGCTGGAATTTTTGAGTGTTAATTTCTGAAATTCCATTGCTGATAACTAGACCTTCCTTTTAATTTTTTTTTCATTAACCACAGTAGATTTTCTATGCTCACATTGTTTGAGGTTGCATTACCAAAACTGGATTCCTGTTTTAGGCTCACAGTAATGTCCCTGCATTGAACAGAGCTGTTTATACAATCTACAGATTACTGCATGATCCATCATGGTGCAGAGGACAATACGAAGATAGGATATAATGTGCAAGTTTCTCTGAGTTAATTTTGCCTTCTTTTGTGATATATGTACAAGAAAACCTGCATTAAACCTCAGGATGTCCCTTTTACCTTGTGTGCTCAGTAACACAAAAGATCCAGGGTTCTCCTTCACTTTGTGGTCAAGGAAGATATGTGTAGCTGTACTACTAGAAAGAGGAAGAAGGAGTTGTACACTGACAGGAGATGAAGGATGGATCTTGCTGGGGTCCCAGCACATTTATTAGTCTTTTTCTTAGCAGACTTGTAACTTGCATTCTGAGTACTTTCAGGAAACAGGCTGAACTGTCTTGTGTTTTTGGGTCTTTTGCATGTACCTTAACGCTTTGACCCCAGAAATCTTGTGATTCCCTGTTCTTTCCTTTATTATGACACGACCTCACCCAGTAATTTTAGTATCAAGACTGTAATTTCTGCTGCTCATGAGACCTCTTTCCCAATGGCTTGATTACCCAGGCAGACCTCTGGGATAGGGAGTTAAACCACAGTAACACCAACAGAAAACTTCTGCTGTCTTAAGTCAATCAAAATTTTCCACTAGGTGCATTCCCCCAGTTAAAAATCTGAAGAATTGTTCTAGGGAATCAAGACATGTCTGTTATTTAAATGCAATTTCTCTTTTCTTAGTGGTTTATTAAAAGTTACCATTCTCTAGTCATCAGCATTTCGTGATTAACATAAAATTCCCAAGGTCTGGTACAATTCCACCACCCACAGTCCAGTGGTATCCTGTTCGTTTCTATTTAGACTACATGTTGCTAGAGTATGTAGGATTATATTGCATGCTGCAATTATTTTCAGGAAGGACCGTAACACTTGGCCTTGATCTTGACTTTTTCTAGTACAGAGCATGGTAAGTATCCTGTGTTTATTTATAACTTGATGGGGGGGAACAACAGAGGCTGTCTGACACTATGTGCTCTCTTTCTCTTTACACTGTAATTCTTGGATAAGGCTCTCAGGAACTCCTCTCAGGAGGAGAGCTTTGCCATTTGGAAAAACGTCTTACAATTTAATCAGAATGCGAATTTAGCCAACCAGCTAGTTCAATCAGCTGGTCCAGTTATTGTGTGGGTTGAGCAAGTCTCTGCTCAGGGTTGTCTTGAGTTACTTTTAGTTATGAAATAAAAATAAGAGATTAGGTCAGTTATACTCTGTTGACTACTTCTAATCGTACAGCTTCCGAGAGCATACAGCAGCATAGCTTTGCCTAAATTAATATTTGGCATCTCACCACTATGACTGGGCTTTGCCACCAGTTGAGAGCTAAATTGGGAATGCTCATTCCAAATGGCAAATGACACATGTGCTTGTCTCTGGAGTGGTTTTTAACCCTTGCAACACTGCAGGTGAGTACTTTTAGTCCATGCTAAAAGAGCTGCATCAATTCTCCCATCACCATCTAAGAACAACAGATACATTCCTGCATGCCGTACCCCCTCCATTGGTGGTTTTTTCCTTGACTGACTCTTCCGAGATCTTGAGTGAGGGTTTCTACCAATATTTTCTTACCTACTTTAGCCCTTCAAAAATTCCTAGCTCCCTAACCCCTGTTCTCTGATCATACTTCATAACCTACTTCCTCTTCTAGGTGTCCCTTTTCCCTGCCTAAGGTCAACCCAACATCCAAACAAGCAAAATCATGCAGCTAATTTTGCCTTTGTTTCACAAAAACCCACTTTTTTTCTTCTAACTCATCTTAAGCATTATGCCATTGCTGTTCCTTTTCTTCAAGTGACATTAAAAGCTTTGAATGGTTTCTTTATCTTGATGGATGTAGCAACTAAAAGAGCTTATTTCTGTTGTCACAGAATCACAGAATGTTGGGGGTTGGAAGAGACCTCTGGAGATCGAGTCCAACCCCCTGCCAGAGCAGGACCATCTAGTCTAGGGCAGGTCACACAGAAATGCATCCAGACGGGTCTGAAAAGTCTCCAAGGCAGGAGACTCCACAGCCTCCCTGGGGAGCCTGTTCCAGTGCTCTGGAACCCTGACAGTAAAGAAGTTCTTCCTCATGTTGAGGTGGAACTGCCTGTGCTCCAGTTTGTAACACAGTTCTTATCAGCTTCTCGTGTTCTATGGACATGCTCATAACATTCCCTGATTCACCCCTGCTATAATTTTCAAGGGCAGGATTGAAAAAGCATACAACAATCAGTTTTTGCCACAGTCCAGCCCACTGTGCAACATGATTTGCAATACCTTCTTCTTCTCCCCTAAGGATTATTCTAAGAAAAAAAATCCAAATCGTGACCTAGCAATCAGCCTGTGGCCATTGCTGCATTCATGGCTGGTCAAATATGTGTCTGTTCATGCAGACTGCAATTTAGTAACTGCACAACATGGAGAGTATGGCTGCTTGTCTCTGTCAGTTACACTGCAGAACAATATTAGGCCAGAAAATTGCTGGGAAAACCTCAAAAGTGCCTGAGTTTGCATACAAACCAAATGTTTTGGTTTCTTGGGTGCACTTACAGAAGTCAGAAGAGAAAGCAGAAAGACCTACAAGTGTGCTGTTGTTCACTCCTCTCCCTTTAATTCTGTGGCCCTATCGTTTTAAATGGCTGCTATCTTTATTCACTCTTTACTCTACATCCCTCACTTGCAGATGCATACCACTTTGCCTACAGTGCCGTGGAAGCAAATTGTTGCATAGTGAAAATGAGATTTGAGGAATCAACTGAACTTCTTACAGATCAGTTAAAAAAAAAAACAAACATGGAGCTGACAGAGGTGAGGGTTATTACTTGCAATACTGCAAAGTTAGAAAATAGAGGTTACACTTCTCACATGAAGTTGAGTTACATCTGGATGTCTCTCTAAGTGATACTGCTGGTTTTTAAAGCCCAGATGAAATTGAGTGATGAAACCTGCTTCTGTGCTGTTAGTGTTCCATACCCCTGAGGACAGCTTTCTGCACTGATACCACTCTGAAGCTTCCCATTTGATGACGTGAAAGTTGTGTATCTGCATATGTAGAATGAAGTCCTCCCTGCTCTGCAGAGGATAAAGTTGCTTTTCTCTAAATTGTTGTCTTTCTTTCTGGCAAATAATGTGTGCTTCCAAAGGTTTGCAGGCTAAGGGACTCTTCGTATTTATTGTGATGGGAGCAATAGTCTTTTCTCAACATCAGTGGACATGGGTCAGGCCAGACTTCCAGAAAACAGAAATAGTATTTTCTGTTACGTTATCCTATGAAATAGGTAGATTATATGGTATGGTCTGAATTATTAAAGAAGTCAGACATCATTGTGTAATATACTGAAATAAAACTGTATCTAAAAATATATTTTGCTAAGTATAATTCAGATCTTAACATTTGAGAATGATTTGCATTTTAGGATAGCATGAGAATTAATTCCAGAAACAAGATGTAATCAGTTTACCTTTCTTGGCACTGTATCTTGCTAAATGTAAAAAAAAACTCATTTCATTTACTATATAATTATCCTCATGTATTCTTGCATGAAAGCAAAGCAAAGATCACATTTCTGGCACATTTGGGAGCAAAACAGTTAAACTGCTAACAAATAATGTTTTGTAGTTTGTATGAGAGCCAAGAAGATTAATGAAATGTTCATGAGAGAGTTTGGCAAGTGGCCACATTCCTATGGGAACATTGCTGCAGTGAGGTTTAACGGAGCATGAGGGACATTAAGAAACAAATGTGTGGGAGTTTTAGGGTGAACTGTAAATGATCAAGAATCTAGTAAAACTAGATACCATGTATTTTGCCTTTGAGGCTTTCCAGTGGATCTCTGTAACAATTCTCATCTTATCTAAAGTCTGTGAGGAAGATGAGCAAAGTGCATCCTCCTTGGTTTTTTTTTAAGAGCAGCTGTCAAACACTTGAGCTCTACTAACTTCTTTGAATGTTACAGCAGATGTAAACTCAGTAAACAAATGGCTACAAGAAATGTCTTTAGCCTGACCAGATTTTTTTTTTGTAGAAGCTCCTCAATGCTTAATCTGCCAGTCTGACTGAAACTTGTGTATATGTTTAATTGCAAAAAACAGTCTTAATTTAATTCTTTTACAGAAGCCAAGGAGAAGCTGCATTACTATGGCATTATTTCTGCTGTACCACCACCTCCCCTTTCACAGCAGTTGTCCCAGAAATACATCCTCGTTGGCCATGTGCATCCACTAACATGCTCTGTTTTGACTAAGTTAGTGAATGTTATATTTAATCAAAGATAAGGAAGCAAGTTAAATTTCCTCTCTTTCAGAAGAAAAACTCTTTATCAGTAAGACTGCCAACAGCAGTCAAACACCTCTTTTTACCATACCAAAAGGTAAATTAAACAAGAAGATATCGCTTTCCCTGAGAGCCAGGCAGGCATTGAGAGATGTATTGACTTTATGGTATGCTTTCTAGAGATTTTCCAGATTAGCTAAAATAATCATCAGTGATCATCGTGGGTAGCTATTAAAGTGAAGGAAACCTGTGTTCTTACTTACCTTTCCACTAGATGGCAATGGTACATGGTAGTTACGTGTACTTCAGTAGAGGAAATCTTTAAAGACAAAAACTTTATTAGAGGTTTGGCTATCTCTTTAAATGAGGACAGTTGTACCATTAACATATACTGAAACTCGGCTGTCTCAGGAGTCCCTGTCTCAAGTAGTAAAACTAATTTTCTTTGTGTAACAAATGCAATATCCAGATTTAGAAGTAACAGAGAGATAGTAAGCCTATTCAAAAGGAAATACAGTGCTGTGATGATGAGGCTAACTCACCAAAGTATGTATTAAGTTTCTGCTTTTATGCTGGATGAGGCACTTTTCTGGTATTCAAACCACGACATAAACCAATTATTGGAGTAATTTCCTTGACTTCAGTAGAGTTACATTAGGGATAGGTTTGGTTCAGGGCAGTACAAGATAGGACTATTCTTCCTGTGGTGAGGCAGAACAGCATCCAAAGTGGGACTCTTGTAAAAGGTTCCCCAAAGCCATTAGGGGCTTTACATCCTAAAGGAGGTGATGTTGAAGGAAGAGGGTGAAAGGGGAACAATTCTTTTTTCAATGTAGCCAAAGATCTGAAAAAAATGCAACAGGCATTTGGACAGGTGGGAGAGCTGAATCAGGCTACTGGTGAGTTGGTATCTATGGCCATTTGAGGCCTGTCTGTAATTCACCACGGCAGAACTGCTTTTTCTTAAGTATGACAGTTTGTTCTGATGTGGATTAACTGTTTTGCTATGAAGTAGCCCAGGGTGGTCTACCTGACCCTACAAGACCTGCTTCCCGGCGGTTAGATAGAACCACTCACATGATCCATAGTGAGTGTGCAGCCAAACAGAGCAAACATGACACCCTTCCATTGGTGCTGGCTCTTCCAGGGATACCCCTGTGGTATGGTGATTCTAATATTTGCCCTTTGTGATTCTTTTGCATACCTCTACACAGGTATATTAGCAAAGGGCTTATGTAACAGCCTCTTCAGATTAGCGCTGATATTTTGGGAGAAGGTAAAATGCTGCACTGGAATCTGTCATACTTGGAGCTAGCATAGATGGTAGACTGCACATGTCGCTGAGATTTGCGCAGTCTGTAAGGTTCTGGTTCCTCCATCCACAGCATGCTCAGGATGAGTTTGTTGGGCCAAGCAAGCTACTGTTGGGTACCTACTGTACCTACCAGAAGAGGAAGAGTCACTCCATGATTGACTGTTAGCTTTGTGGGCTTACTCCCTTTGCTTATGCCCTACAGAGAGAAGCAGATCGGTCATCTCCTAGAATCTGTTACTGAGTCCCAACCCAGACTGACTGACTTGTGACCTCTTCAGGCTTGTCACAAGAGGGAGAGAGGCCCTCAGTGTCATATGTTTCCCTAACACATGCTGACAGGATGTGAGGAATGAAGCAACTGTGAGATACTATTAGCTCTAAAAGAACATGGAACTGAGTCTCTTCTCAATGGGGTCTGTTGCATTGACTTGGGGAAAGATCAAGATGATGGACTACTTGTAGTCTTCATGAATAACCATGGAAATATGGCTAAGAAACAAGCTTTGAAGGCCAGCCCAGAAATATCCCTAGAGCCACCTCTTCCATATGCTCGGTGTTGCTCTCCCCACAGCTGTTCCAAAACACTGGTGACGCAAGATGGAGGCAAAGTGACTGTTCTGTTGGGTGTGTGGGATATGTGTAGCATCTATGCCTGGCACTCCACCTGTGCTTGCTTTGCAGATATTGTCACTGCTGTGCACTGCTGAACAGAGGAAATAACTTCTGGCCCCTTCTCTGTTGTTCCTGCTTTCACCTTCCCAGAGCCTGCACTTCTGTTTAGGAACAGAATTTCTCTGATGCTATCACAGATTCCTTTTTCGCTTGGTGTGGTGATTTTAGTCCTACAAGAGAAATCTGGACTTAGAGTGCCTCTCTCAAAGTCTCAGGAAGGCTTTCAGTGTCCCAGAGGTCCCATTGTGCTTTTCAGAAACCTCATAGTTACAGCTGTATTAAATCAATCCCTATAGCTGATGAAAAGTCATGTTCACAGGTGGTGGACATGGCAATAGATCATATTGTGCTACATTTTTGAAAAAGTGGGATTTTTTTACAGCTCAGCTCTAGTCAAAGGGTCTTTGCAAAAGTCATGAAATATTGTCAGACAGAATCAATATTATTAATATTGTCAAGCTCAGACACCGTTTTTGAGGATGGAACTTCTTCAGGAAAAAGAAACAAACAATAAAATCCTATGATCAGGTCCTGTTTTGTCACAGAGAAGTGGATTACATTACTTGCTGTAATAGACCCAACTACTCTTGTCTAACTAGAAGCTCGGGCAATGCTTTAAAAATTGTGTTGTTGGTTTCTTTGTCTTCTTGTTTAATTTTATTTTGTCTTTCTATTTATTGACTTGTGATGGCAAGTGAAAGATGCTGGTTGGGCATGAGGAAATTACAGTTCCCATGGTGTCACCCTGATATCACCTAGATTGGTGCCTATGGTTCTGCACAAAAAAAGACCACTTTTCACTGCGTCACTAATGGCTAGACACTTAGGCAAAGAAAGAAATCCTCCTGTTTTCACTAACTACAGGGTGGAAGATGTTACCCCAAAGCATGGGCTTTTTGTTCTAGAATGCTTCTCTCTCTCAA
This sequence comes from Merops nubicus, assembly GCF_000691845.1. Lineage (NCBI taxonomy): Eukaryota > Metazoa > Chordata > Aves > Coraciiformes > Meropidae > Merops > Merops nubicus. The sequence continues at coordinate 19,312 of NW_008590562.1, read as the reverse complement.
CAAACACCTCTTGCAGACTCTGTGTTCTCTTCTGAACTCTGAGTGTCGTTCTGACATCCACAAATAGCCTAGAAAGCCAGAGAGAAATCCTTAAGAGCTACAGCTTTCCAAGGAGCTTTGGAGACCTTTTATGGCCTCATTGCTCAACCAAACGTCTGAGGTGGCTGTTAGTGTGGCCAAGCTCAGCTGGTGGGCAGTGATGCTGAGGAACAAGAAAAACCCCTTTCTCCCTTTGCTGGGAAGTTAATTTCAATTTGGTCTCATGCTCTTTCGTAAAGCCTGTTCTGCATCACACCCTGACTGTTTTATGTACTGGACTAGAAAAACATGCCAGCAAATCAGCTGGAGAAAATACAATGGCCAGGCCATATTCTTGGACCAATGTAAAGAACTCTAAATACAGTCTTCTGTATTAAAAAAAAAATAAAATCACAAATGTAAGTCAACATAATGGATTTTTAAGGTCTGAATCATTATTTTGTATACATGTCAACAACAATCCAGCTTTCGATTTAGTGAGGACTGTAGACTCAGATCCCTGGGTTTGATTTTGTGACATCTCAGCCTTACTGGAAATGGTTTCAAGTGTCAATACCTTTGTGTATTGATGGTGTAATACACAGTGAAAACCTTGCTATGCATAGTGATAGTCCTTGTTTTCTTCTTAGACTTCATGGCTGAATGAATTATGGAAGTAAGCTTTCAATGCATGATTCAGGAAAGGAATCAAGGAAAGAAACTTACAGGCTTTTGGAGGAATATTTAGCCAACTAATTCTCAGCAAAAGACTGGCTGTGTCTGGTCATAGCATGGAGAAGGAAGGATGTGGAACTGATTCCATCATCGTGTCTGGTCTTTTCCAGCTCATCCTGTGTCAATTCCAGAAGTTAGGACATGGGTACATTCCCTACCCTCAGCTGGTGCATAAGCAGAGCTTTCACCCGGTGCTCCCTAAAGAGTCGTTGGAGGGAGGACTCCAGAACAGAGTAACACTTGGTCAGTCCCCCTTTGTAGCAGCCCTTAAATATTGTAGTGACGAAGTCGATAAGAATGTGCCTGTGAGTGGCACAGGTAGCAGGTTTGCTCCTGGCACGTGTGAGATCTGGGTCCTGTATGCAGCGGGCAGCCTCAGCACCTCGCTCCAGGGGGCTGCGGGGCTGGTGCCAAGAGCTGCCTGACTGCTGCTCTCGGGTGTCGAGCTATAGCCACTGGCTAGTGATCCCCACTGTGAAGAAGAGGTGAGCGATACTTCTACAGAGAAGGTTTCCCAAAGTAATTCTTACTAATTAGTCAAGAAAATGTTTTCCCTCTGAAGGCTCTAATCCCACTTGACTGAGCAGTATTAAGCAATCCTGTCAAAGAGAATGTATTTTTGAAGCTGTCCTTGGGGCAAAATTAAGAGCTTCAAGAATAAGAAATAATGAGAGATGTAGGGGGGAGAGGCTTTTTTATTTTTGGAACGAATATTAAGGAAGAGCCTTTGCTCCTGAGTCAAGTTCCCATGCTTTTTTATTATGTTCTTTGGCTGAAGTGTTCTTTAGATAACAAACGTGTCAAGCTGTTCTGTCTCGCTAAGTTAGAATTAGGTTATGTCTGTGCAGAAGAAAGTTTTGGAATAGCTGCAAAAACAATTACAACAGTGCTTGATTCACTGATGATCTTAATTGTAAATCCATATTAATCTAGGGCTGGGCAGGAGTTGCCAGAAGGATTCATTTTCTATGTACCATGACAGATGCTTGTCTCCCTTTCTTATTTTTTTTTTTCTGGTGCCTTAGACCTTAGATATCGGCAGCATTTTCTGAAAGCATAAACAGTCGCCTTAAGCAAAGTTACAGTTGATAGGAAGGTTGCAGTGGCCTATATAAACCTCCTTACATGACTTGAGCTCTCACAAAAGCAGCTCATAATCATATTCTAGAAGTCCTTGAATACTAACACATAGGAAATATTGTACCAACAGCTAGTTTCTTATGTAGGAAACTTTAAGGTGAGTATTTCTTTTTTGATGTGATTCTTAACCAGGGACAGATAGAAAAAGCAACCTGGGAGAGAAAGTCAAGAATGAAAGATAAAAATGTTTTTTCACTTCATTTTGAATATAAGATAGTGTATCAGGTCTGCCTGAGCTGATTTGCCCATAGCAGCCCTCCTGGTGCAGTGTTTTTTTGTTGGGAGTTAGAAGGGTGTTGATAACACCCATGTTGTGACTACCACTGGGCAGTGCTTGCACAGCACCAAGGCTCTTTCTAACGTTCCCCCCCCGCCGTGCGCTGGGGGGCAGGAGCTTGTGGGGAACATAAGCAGGACCTGAACTGACCCAAGGGATACTCCAGATCATGTAATATCAGCTCAACTATAAAGCAAGTAAAAAAAAAGGGGGGTGGGGGGCTGTTCCTCTTTCCTCCGGAGCAGATAGAAAGCTGTTCTTTTCAGTCAGATGCCATGTCTCTTTCTGTCTGCAAGAGTTTTCAAACTCCCTGTCTGCTGATGAGCTGTGGAAGGCTATTTGTGTGGAGAGTATTTCTGTGTCTGGGGCTGTGCATTTTTGAAAGCTTGTCAGATTCATATGCCCTAGTGTGCAACAGTTTAAAGCTGCTCAGATGCTTATAAGTTGTCCTAGTGATGAGGAGAGCCTGTAGAAGTACAGTGTACTGATTGATTTTGCTTCTTATAGACTGGTAATTTGTCACATGATAACACCAAGTTATAAGTAAGCTTAAAGATACAGAGGCATGGTGTGGGTTCCAGGTTACTGGTGTCACTTAAGTTTGGCCACACTACCAGGAACTGAAGCAGAGGTGAGTTATACAGCTGCCTAACTGAACGGAGAGGGTGGGAGTCATGTACCATAATCCCACAGATTTTCTGCTTGTAGGAAGAGCGCTGAGATAGAAACATCTGCTGAGAAATTCCAACAGAGTACAGAAACTTGAATTGTCCTGTGGCACTGGCAGACCTCACATAAAAAAATTCAATTAGTTTTAGTACGTTGTTGAAAAATTACCAGTTCCATGGCTGTGAGACCAATGAAGCTACTGATTAATATGAATGGGGCAGTTCACAAGCATCTTATTAGGCTCTTGACAGACTCAGGAAGATCTTGCTGTTTCAAAATATATTTGAATCACATTTTCTGTGCAGCCATAAGAACTAAAAAGTTGGGGGGAGGGAAGGGAAGTGGTTAGTGAATAGCAAAGATGGGTGCAAATTTATGTCATGGAAGTTGGATACTGATCACAGCTCTTCCAGACCCTTCTGTTGCTGGCAAAAACAAAGGGATCACTAAATTGTTCTTGCAACGGAGACTGCACAGCCCATGAAAGGGTCCTATTAAATGTACTTTTACCCAGAACATTTAGGATTATAATTGCTGATGCAAGTTACTTGGCACAGCAACTGACAGTTCATTCATAACTTGGTGGTTTCTCCGTTAATAAGTTACCCCCTAATTAGTTCCTGTGAAGGTGCTTTATGAAATCATAAAGTCATATTCTTGTAACTTCCCTAGTATGACATCTGCTGTGTCCTAGCCACAAAGGACTGGAATTCACTAGTCTACTGAGCTATCGTTGGAAGATAACTAGAGATGGAAGAAGATGTCAACTGCTCTCTGTGCTCCTCAGTCCTAAACTTAAGGGCTAAACCAGGAACAGCAGCAACTAGGGCATTTAGGTCCCTCCAGCATCCAGCTGGCTGATGGAGGAGAGGAATGCATCCCTAAAGTGGAAAATGGCGTAAGGACCATTAATTATGGTGATACTGTGTCCTCTGTGGTTCCCCATAGGCAGATAAGATCCTCATCTGTAGAGGTCCAAGGATATGACCATGATTTGTTTTGGTGGCTTATGTTTCCCTCTAGCTCTTGGTAAGGAAATCAAATGCATTTTCTATAGGTAATCCAAGGAGATAATGGCTTTCCTTTCTTGCTGTGCTTCTTCAACCCTTTTTTCAATATTTGAAGGTAACAACAGACTATCCCTACCATACCCTTGCTTCTGTTTTGGGTTGTTTAAATGAATTTCCAAGTCTATGACCTTCTGCATCAGCAATACCATCTGCTTGAGAGTGACATTTTATTCATCTTGGCAACCAAAGATGTGGAGTTACAGCCCTTTACACTGCCTGTTACTTTGCAGGAAAAAGAGCCTTCTGCAGCAGAAAAAAAAAAAAGAAAGATCATACTTTTACTTTATTTTGTCATTTATCTTGCTTCATGTAAGTACCACCATCCAGTACTAAGTCACCTTTCAGATTAAATTCAGAGCTGACCATTATCTGCACTGAGACCACTTAAGTAGTATATTGTTCTGCAGGGGCTGTACAGTGATTAATTTGAGATTAATTTAATAGTGGTCTTAACTCTGGCATTTTGCATGGGATTTTTTCATTCTCTAGGGTTAGTGGTCTGAACTTCAAATCCAGGTAGGTCTGAAGTTATCAAAAGGGTCATCTCTGGAATACCAAGTCCATGGGAGAAATTTATGAAGCTTGGGTGGGTATATTGTTAGCAAAGATCTCTCATCTCTGTAAAATGTATCCAAGTGTGAATATAAAGCCGGTAATCTTTCAGCTAAGTCCTTTTCTTAGTCTCAGTCCTAAACTTCCAGGAAATGCAGTTTTCTAATGCTTTTCAGTTAAAGGTCCCCTTTAAGCTGAGTCCTCCATACCTGAATATTTCTGTAATGACTAACTTAAACAGATGTAGTAATAGGACAGCTAGGGCTCTGTTAGTTAACCCAAGTTTCCTGCTGTTATGTTATTTATTAAGATGATTATTTCTTGAATTGAAATTTGAGATACCTATTAACACATTATGAGCTGAACAGATGGCTATATATTTCTAACTCCAAAAAATATGTTATGCAACCAATATAGCTGTCCTGCCATCCAGAGGAATCATAAAAATTAAAATAAACTGAACTTTACCTAACATATTTATATATTTTTAAAAATATTTATTCAAAAGTTTCTGAAATGCAGATTTTAATGCCCCGGGAAAACGCTAACTTTCATAATACTTCACATGCTATAATAGATCATCCCAAGGTAAGAAATAACTGCAGGTCAAACCTAATGACTAGCCTGCAGAGCAGCATTTTAAAAATTAGGATCTCTGCTTAGAAAATGGCTTACACCAAATGATTAGATATGGCCATTACATGGGCAGAGGGTGGGGACAGCTGTATCACTGCTAGGTTTTCTTGTGGTCCAGAACATGAAGTCATGGCAAAGACCAAAGTGTCTTTTGCATCAAGTCCAGTTCCTGAAGTGGTGTTGAGCCGCGCAGCCCAGAGGCAGTTTTTAAGCTACTGAAGTAGTTTCAGTTGCGAGTGGAAGAAGGATCTGATGAGGATTTCTCCTGGAGGGAGTGTGGTGAGGGAGTGCAGCGACCCAAGAGGCCTGGCCAGAGTGGCCTAAGCCTCTCAATGAACGGATGGAACATTAGTAGCTTTGCTGTGTGTGATACTACACTCTTAGTCAACTTGGCCCTTAGTATCAAAGTAACTTTTTCGTAACATTAAATGTTTTTATTATTTTTTACAACATCAGGTTTTATGGGATTTCTGTCTAACAACTGCAATCGTAACAACAATAAAAATACATGTTTTTTTAGTGAATAGAGTGCTGGTAAAGGTCTTGGCTGCTACTGGAGCTGAAGTTCTCCAGTTATCTGGGGAACAGGCACTGAAGGTCAGCAGTAGGACAGGATTGCCCAGCCTGGCTCCCAGAAGGCGCTCAGCCCACGGGGGCACGTGGCAGTAGCACAGAGAGGGTGAGTATCCATCTTCTACAGCTGGGCGGAACTGAAACACAAATGGGTAAAAAGATTTGATTGAAGTCAGTCTTCCAGCTGGTCACAAAGGCAGCATTAAAGCCTATGTTTCTACAGGTTCCACCAGCATATTTCACAATTAGGCTGATTTTTTTCTGTATCGGCTGCTAGGAAGTGCACTAAGACCTGTTTGGGTATGATTTCAATAAACCAGCCGTGTGATTCCTTAGGGAGGAAATGCACAGTGCAAAATTATGGACTGCAGAACCTTGCTGCTGCAGTCACCCAGCCCGCAGCTCTAACCAAGGGCTGCTTCACTGCCTCCGGGGAGGGGAAGTGCCAGCTCCAGTCCAGTTCCCTTGGGGCTGGCGTCTGGCACAAATGTGACACAAAAAGGCTGACACTAATGCGTATGCAAACTGAAGGGTTTTTTAATCATTGAAACTTTGGACCAGGGCTGCACTGACACTGTAGAGGTACTTGATATTGCAGGGGGTGACAGAGCTCGTTTGAGTGCCACAGGTAGCACAGCCACAGCAACCCAAAACACCACGTGGGCTAGTTACCCTGCAAGGCACCTTTGTGGGACAGCAGTGAAGTGACTGTTTACCCAAGGCAGGCTGCTTACCTGGCTTTCTCTGCTGTAATGCAGGATGCAGTGAGGGCAATCCCTTGCCTTTTCTGTAGGGCAGCATGAGAAAATTTATACAGATTTGGTTTGAAACTGGCCATTTCAATGCAGAAAGGGGAGGAGAGCTCCTTAACACTTGACATGAACATTGACTTTGGTTCTAGGTTAAATATGGTGTTTCACTGAGAGGTATCATGGAAGTCCCTTCCCAGCTATTGCTGGTGTGGAACAGATAGGGCCATGAAACAAATGGGCTACTGTGCTCAGAAACAAAGGTAACAGCCTCATTTTAAAATTGACATCTTTTGAGAAAAAAACAGTCTTACATTTAGACAGAGATGAAGCATTATCTTACATTTAGACAACTTGAAGCAGTTTTGGGGAATGTGTAGATTAAAGGGGGAAGTTTTAAATACATTTTTGAAAAGCACAGAAGTTGGATGTGCTTAAAATCACAGTTCACAATTGAGCTGGGCTGGATAGTTTTGCGGAGCAAGAGGGGAATATATGTATACACTGTGGCAAATACAAAAGAAACAGTCTTAACTAAATTACCTGTGATACCTTTTCTGTTTGCTTTTCTTTGGTATGTTGTTAGGAAATAGGCCATTTTCAGGAATGTAGTTTTTAATTTTCACTACTATGGTGGGTAAACTGATAGCTTGTGTAAAAATATGGAGTAACGTTCAGGGGATAAGACCAGACCACACTGACTGACACACAAAGAAATGGTCTCTTCAGAAAACATAAACCTTTAGAAGTGCAGAACTGCGAGAGATTTCAGAAAATCACTGTCTAGCCCTGCACTGAGACAGGATAAGATACTCCTAGACCACCCTGGCATATGCAAACCCTAACTTCTCAAAAACTTCCCGGGAAGGAAGCTCCTCTGGCTCCTCAGTCAGTCTGTTCTGGTGTCTCACCATTATAATGCAACATAGCATAAAAGGGATTCAGAACTTGTCTGTATTATGTTTATAGTAGGGACAATTTTGCACTGCCATGGCGATGTAAAGGATCACTAAAGGGAGTTTTACATTAGGTTTAACTTGAACTCTAGGGCCTTTTTATATTGCTGGGGCAATATGAGCGAGTATGAGTGAAAGTAAGGGTCTCAGCTTCTGATGATCTTTCTATGGCTGTAGACAAGGAAGACTCCCTTACAACGATGATGGTATTGACTGGATAAAGTAAAATAGATCATATACTTAATCTCTTCTCTGATAGTGTTGTACTGTGCCAAAATTTAGATTATCTGGAAGGAACAAAGAGAACTGCATTGATAAGAGAGGGTGCAAGATTCTGAAACCATCTGTCGTATTTAACACATATACATATAAAATAGATACACATATACAATAGACTTTTGATGTGTTTTAATGGAGTTTTTTTGCAATGCCTTTTTGTATTCCATATTCCTCACTCTAATATTGAAGGAGAGCTTTCAGATACACCTATGTCACTGCCTTTTGTGTTACATCCTATGTCCAGATGAAGCCATACAAAATAACCCACGAGCTAAGCCTGCAACCTTCATCATCGGTGTTTCTGCCTGCCCTCTCAAACAGAGCAAAACCCT
>NW_008590562.1:6021-11295 GCF_000691845.1 Merops nubicus | reverse complement strand
CATTCCTGCTCTCTTTTGCTGAAAACAGTACAGCTTTTTTCCATTTCTTTCCCCACTTGAAATCACCTGTTGATCTCCAGACAGCTCCGGACCTGCATCTCACACATTTGCAGAGCAGCTCTGCAGCTTCCCCTCCTCCATGACCCCATATGCTGGAAGCAGCTGGTCGGTCTGATCTGTGATCTATTAACCAGCTGCACTTGGCACACAGAGTTATGGAGGAGAAGAGAGAGGCTGCAGGTGAGGGTGTGCCTCTGAGCATAGCCCTGAGCTGAAAGAAAGGCATGCTCTTCAGCTCCAGCACAATACTGGGTGGCCTCACTCACCGCAGCAGCAAAAGCTGAGGGGCCTGAAAATCTGTTTTGTTACATGATGTGCCATAACTGACAGCGAGGTATCTGTTTTTCTTCTAGAATGCCTATTTTTAAGGATGTTTTCTCGGTCTGTGAATCGAATAAACCAGTTTTGCAATCTGCTACAGGCCCCACCCTGCCTAACCCTGGCTAGTTAACCTATAACAGATTGCAAAACTGGTTTGAGTCACACAGTGAAGAAAGAGACATAAATTAGTTTTTTAACAGTTTAACTCTCCTCCTCACTAATAATATAAGCCATCAGTTGCTAACAGTGCCATAGAAGAAGCACAACACATGTCACCCAGTCGTTCCTTTGCCACATTGTAATGGCTCCTGTCATGGTTTTGGAGATTAAAAACTATGAAGGCAGGAGGAAAAGTCCCTTTCCAGGGCTGCAGCTGAGATACCCAATTCGTAATCAATTTGTAGGATTCACATATGTGCCATGAATGCTCTGACACAACTGAGTAGCCATAGCTCAGCTGATATACATTGCTTTGCTAAGCCACTGTAACAGGTCTGTGTGTCTGAGACAATGCTGGAAAGAAAACCAGGTAAACCCCCTTCAAACCCGGGCAGCAGAACAAACCCACGTCTCAAACAAACAGTTTTTACTGTTTCCACTGGCCTGAATTAATGAGACACCTACAGGTTAGGCAATAGTCACCTTGAGAAAATAATGCAGAACAAAAACGTATGGCCAATGTTTTATACCTGTAGGATGTTAATATTGATAAGTTACTGAAACAACTTGATCCCATGCAAGTTTATTTTCCTTGTTGTTCTGCATGATCTGAAGTATCCATACCTAGCCTACTGTAAAGTCAACGAATGCTCCTTCTGACCAGTTGGCCCTTCCAACTGGCTTTAGGTTTCCTATTTTCAACCGTTAGTTCTTTCATTGAAAAGAGAGCAGGGTGAGCAGGAGTCATAATGCAGAGATACCTTACTGCCTAATTCCAGTCCAGATGCAGCCAACAAATAAATTTTGCCAAGACTACACTGAGGCCACAAAATTGATGAAGCCCACTTACCTGTTTCAGAAGGTATAGTGGTGTTCCTCCTGGTCTCATGGAACGGAGAGATTATATGCCTTTCCACTTCCCAGTTTGGAGGGCTGCATCCATTAGTGGCTTGCCCAGAAAAGCTGGAACAGACCCACTGCTTGCTTCTGCAAGGTGCCCAGTGGAACACAACAAATAGCTCTGAAGTAGAGTCTACTGTTCTGCAACAAAACTGCCTCCTGCTAGACAGTACTTCCTTCATGGGGCTTGGAAGAGTGTATTTATATCAGGCAAAGATGGGCAGCAAACTTAGTTTCCTTCATTTCTGAGCAGACCAAATCTTACCTACTTTGGCAGCAAAGCAGCACAGTGAATGGCAATGTTACCTTCTTCCTCTCATTGTTGTAAAGCACAGAGGTCATCTGCTAGTTTGAAAAGCAAAAGTAGATGCACACACCCTCAGCAGAGGCAGCCAGGGTCTTATCTGGAAGAGAACACCTCCTGATATGCCAAACAAGGTGTCTTTATGCTGGGCATAAAGGGCAGACCTCTAACTGCTTTCTAAGGATTTCCCTTTTAGCTGTTTCTAACTTACCTGTGGTGAATCTTATTCTCAGGCACCTGGCTTTTCCCACGCATTGTCCATTGCATCTAATATGAAGGGAAACCCATAAGTCATGAATTGTAGCAGTGAATGTTGGAGAGATTTAGCCCTAAGAACATCAGCTCTGGGGTCACCTGTGCCCGTATAGGAAAAGAAAGAAAGGGCAATATCATAAACAACGTTCTTTCTCTGTGTTTTCATTCAGTTAAATTTTTGTGTGAGTGGTATGACACCAGTGAGTGGAGGGCTCCTAGAGCCTCTTTGTGCTGAGGGGATGGAAGGTGGTGGTGGTGTAGTAGCAGAGTTCAGCCATGTACCACTACCCTTTGCTAGTACAGATAAGATTAGATGAAGAAACACTGCCCAAGGAAGGGGTTACAGGCTTCTAATTTTGTCTAACTGCTACCCAGTGTTTCTTCTTTACTTGCCTTCAGCAATTAGAAGTGACTCAAAAGCCTTCACCTGCCTATAACTCTATGTAAGGCCATTATTATTAATAAATCAAGCTACTTCCCTTTGTATGTGCTTGGAAGGCGTTTAACATTGCTGAATGCTCTGCTGCAGCTAAGAACACAGCCATTATGACTTTCAGTTCTTTCCAGCAGTAACTGATGTCAGTTATTAAACATCTCTATTTTACAAGCCATTTCATGGCTTACTTTAAAAATTCACCAAAGCTCAGCTGAAGCCCAATTTTCAGTGAACCTCAGTTCTGTACCCACAAGGAAATTAGATGACTCTGTGACCTCATATTAAGTGAATAAATTAAACAGATGACCTTTTAAAACTATTGTTTGTACCTTACAGACACATGGGATACAATATCAGAAAGTGCAAAAGTTGTACTTGCTGGGTTTTAGAGTAATTTGGAAATTGACTTGTGGACAAGTTGAGAGCTTGGCTCTTCAACTATACCAGAGACCAAAGGTTGCAAGAACTAACAGATCTGGGGAGGGGATTTTTATATGTAAATAAGAAAGAAAAAAGAACTACTGGAGGGCAGTGTGGTAGATGCGTTTGCATTAGGAAAGTGTCATGTGCTAGAGGCATAAAAAGCAGTTAAAAAAAAATTGGACGGTACTGAGTTCTGCTGTTACCTTAGCTACTGTGAGGATTGCTTTGACTTCCCATAACAATTTCAAGTTGGTGAAAAGGAAGTACTAATGCACAGGGCATATAGGTGGTGTGAGGACCAACTGCTTAGTGTTGATAAAGTGCTTCAAAAAATGATAAATGCTATGTAAATCAGGAAATGCTGACAGACATTATCCATCTGGGACTGATTGTGAAAAAATAACAAATTAACTAATTTCTTCAGGATCTAGAGGGTAAAAAAAACACATAAAACATACAAGGCTGTGCAGGTAGTAGAGTAACTGTACTTGTGAGGTCACCTAAGATGAAATCATATGTGAAGTGAGGTCAGAATTCTCTATGTTATGGTAAGTGTTTGTCCATTACATCATTTCATTGTTTGACACACTTCTACCCAACTATTTAATGACCATTTACAGGACCTGTGATTCACAGCTCCTTATGTGTCCCACTTACCTGTGACACCCACTATGGGCAGAGCACTCTGCCCTGTGTGCTGTGTGGCACACAGCCCTGAACCGTGAACGTTTATTGACTAGCATGACTTGTGGTTGTCCCTGTCTTCCTTCTGCCAAAACCTGTTCATTAAGACCGCGCAGCTATTTCCCTGCCTTCGGGAGGCATTGCTTTTCCTGCAGGAAAGCTGTTTGGGGTTTTCCTCCATTTCCGTGGGCCACTTCAAACACTGGCACTGTGTCCTGACTGGCTCTCTATGGGATGTAACACATGAGCATGAGCAGAAAAGCCAGAACAAAGAGAGCATTTGCAATCAGGATTAAGCTTCACGGCAGCCAGTCCATCCCCTGGAGCTTGCAAAGCTGCAAAACTCTGAATTTTAAAAGCATTAAACAGTTGTTTTAATTTCAAGTAAGTAACACTGTCAGTTCAGTTGCAGTTTGTCATTACTGGAACATGACAGGGAAAAAGCAGTGAGAGAAGAGACAGTCCAGTATTAAAATTAAAGGTGGGGATCCTATTCTGATAGACCGGAGCACCAGCTAGCCTTAGCGACTTCTACGTCTTCAGATTACTTTTCCTTTTCCTGTTTCCAAAACTGTCTTCCAAAATACAGGCTAGATAAAAGTATTTGTGGTTTCCCCCAGGAAGGATGAGGCAAGGTCAGGATTTACATGGTGATCTTTACTACTACAAAATCTGTAATGGTTATTCCAGAAACTTAATCCAGTAGTTCTCATCCCTACGAACGGAATTCGTCTAACTGCATACCCATATACCATTATGATTTCCCAGCAGCTTTGGGTGATTTTTTCTTCTTTCATTACCTAACCAACTGCAAATTACTCTTTGTAATTTTCCTACTGAAAAACCATGTAAGCCTGGCCTTCAAGGATTAGTTGCAGTAAGGAATGCACTACCTCTTTTTAAATTTCCTTTTATACTCGTTTGAACATCCAAATAGTCAAGTTTAACAAGAAATAGCAATATATTCTTTTTAAAGTCCCTTTCCTTCACCCCTCCTCTGCTGTTTGCCCCTTTAAAACTAGACTGAATTTTGCTATGTTTGAATCACTTCAGAAATACTACTGTGTTCTCTCAGCTACCCAGTTCTGCCCTGAACAAACTCTGAACTTGGCAGGTGGCTGGAACAAGTTTCTATATTATACCAGAGGAATATGCACAAAGAAAATAACGAGGCAAGTGCAACTTGGGCACTTTTTGCAGGTCTCATTAAGCAGATGACATAGAAAAGAGCACGACAAGAGCAACATCATCCTTAACACCTCTGCAGAGCTCAGAGTTTCTCACTTTGGTTTTCTCGCAGTTTTATTTACCATGTATGCTTCTACCTGTGTTATGAATAGAGAAATAGAAAAAAAATCAGTGTAAAATAAGGGTGACTACATTTTAGTTGGGTCTTCAGTGTGTAATTTATCCTGCCTGCCTTGGTTACATATCAGGCATCCCTTCCACTTGTATTTATCAGAACTTCCAATGATACTTTGTACTCTCTGTGGATAAGGAGCATCAAACAATTCTTCCTTGTCTGGGACAGTTTGTTTTCATTTAGACAGTGTCACTCATGGTTCACTGGATTTGGTAGTTTTCCCCAGTATCTGGCAAATTCTCCCTTAGCACATGGCTTTCCAGGGATTAGGTGAAGCAGTAGCCAGGGGACCCTCTCTCTGCTGCCCTTGGTGTGATACGGGAAGAGGCCTTTGCACTCTTGACCTGGGGCTGAGGAGCCTCAGCAGGA
>NW_008590562.1:0-5854 GCF_000691845.1 Merops nubicus | reverse complement strand
TTCCGCTGGCGCCAGGTCCCCCCAGCAGCTCGGCCTTCTGCCGCTGGCTCCACGTCCCCTCAGCACCTGCTTGTGCCCAAAGGTGTTTACGAACAGATAGGCCCAAATACTGCACTGACTTACACCTTTTGGAGTCTCAGCAAAGCTGATTGTGAAAGAGGAATTTGTCTTGTTGCAGAAGGGGTCTTTGTCTCTGGTGAAGCTTCCTGGTCCTTTCTCTTGTGAAGTATCTTCCCTTTCTTGTGCTAAGATGGTATAATGGCTCATGTGTTTGTTGCTGCTCTCTGAGATGTGATTGGTGAAGGCCTTTACAACGCTCAACACAAATGGTACAAATGGTGTGCCCAGATGCCCAGGCCAGGCCTAGCTGTGAGCTGAGTCCATGGCAAAGTGGCAGTGGGCTAATTTGGAAGCAGCAGTTTAGAGGGGACAAAGGCAAGGCCTGCCCGTAAGAGGACGAGCTCGGCAGGCGGTGGACAGCCAGCCGGGCTGCCGCAGAGGTGTGCTGGGACAAATGGCACCAGGAATGGTGGCCGTGTGTCCTCCTTGGTGACGGGAAGAGGCCCACTTGGGAGTAACTCATTTGGAAAGAAGGAAGTCTGGCCTCTGCCTCTTCCTGTAAAAGTCACCTGTGGAGTAATTTTGGTGAGATAAATGAATGCTTATGAATGACCTACAACAGATTTCACAGCAGATGGTGGTTTTAAGTGCTTTGAAATATTCCTTGGATGTAGATTTTGAGCAAGATCCAAAGGAAGCCTCTAACGGTACTTATGTGGTTAAGATAAACATTAAGGTGTCTTTTATTATTGTTATTTTTATTGCTATTACTAGTAGTATTATTCAAATGTCTAGATAAGGATTGAAATTTCCCGGAATAGGTACCCACCTAAAAAATGTTGAAATAAAAAGAAATGAGGCACTTAGGTACTGAATAGGATTAAATATACCTCTACCTAACTTCAAGCATCTAAATACTGTAAGAAATCTGGTCAAAGTGAAGCGAGGGAACAAAATATGCCAATTGCATATTAAGCAAGCTGAGAAATGCTTAGAAACCTGAAATTTTAATGAATCAAATAAAAGAGATTCTGTGGGAATTTGAATGGGAAATTTTTTCTCCCTTTTTTCCCCAGCAGAAAATTATGGTAACACAACAAAATCTGTAGTGCAAAGTATTTTTTAAAGGCCCAACCACCCGAGTGGTTTTCACAGCAATTTATTTCAATCAGTAGTGCTAAGAATGATTGCTATCAGTAGAAGGAATAGGCTGCCCTGCTTATATTGTTTGCTCTAAAGTGGGACAACAGCCACACCATTTTGATGTTAGTGATTTCATCAGTGGGTTGTGTAATTTTAAAAAGCTCTTGGTTCACCTTTAGAAATAAGCAATCAGAATTGTGTAAAATTATATATTTCCACTCCCTGTAGTATTTTAACTCAGTTGGGCTCTGAGGTCATGGTTCATGTCCCAGCTTCCTCTTGACTCAATTATTGTAATTCATTATTAAACTGTTATTTGTTTTCACACTCTACACTGTCTGCTGCTTTACAAAGCTCAGCAGCTAGGTTTATAGAATGGAGAGCTCTGCTCCATTACATTACAGCTTCCCCATGGCATTTTTGTTGGCACGTTCAACAACACATTGATTTGAGTATTTAATTCTTTGTACACTATAGCTTAACCCTAATCTACGTACTGCTTTTAAGCATATCCTGAGATTAGCAGTTTCATCTGCTAATCTGAACTGCAATCCAAATACAAAGTTTTAAAATTCTTTCAGTGTTTATAACCAAAATGCTGCATGTGAGTATTGGTGAGCTTTGAGGTTCTTTGCATGTCCAAAATGGGCTCTGGATCTAGAATTTGTGAAGTCTGTCCAGTTTTCATCTGCCAGTACTCTCTAGGCAGATGAGGATTACTTATTCCTAGAGTAAATTAGGAATTCTGTTAACCCCATATATTTGGATACTGTTTCATCTCTTGGAGACTTTAAAGCATCATCTGTTTTTGTGTGGCTGTGGTGAAACATGTAAGTTGTGTGCCCTGTACCTGGCACAGCTAACGGCAAAGGGGAAGGGAACAAAACTCTCTGTTAGGCTCCATAATGCCCACTACTATCAGTGGTCTCATTAATGAAGACAAAAATGGTTCCTATATGTAAACCACAACCCAGCCCTCATTTTATTTTTAAGTATGGTCTCACTTGCCTCCACCCCTGTCTCAATAAGACTTGCACTCAAAATAATACTTCACTGACAAATGCAAGACTTCATAGTACTACAGACCTTTATTCTCTAATTGTGTAGTATTTCACTTGTCCTTTCAATCCTTCCCTAATTTACTTCTTTCATTGCTAAGCTAATTCCCTTTCCTCATGCCATCTCCTGTTTGTACTACTTCCTATTTTTCTTCTCATAAACTACAGTTTCCCTTGCTCTCCCAGCTGTTTTCCCTTCAGCTGTTCTTTCTGACCCATTGATTCCTTTTCTTCTTCAGGATTCCTTTTCACCATTTTTATCACCCTTCTGTAACTTTCTTTGTATTCTTCTTGCCTGCCTTCTATAGTCACAAATACTTCTCCCAGTTTCCCTTCTCTTGGGTTTTTCTGTATCTCTTCTCTTTCTCAAAGTTTTTTATTGGTGTCTGTTTCTTGAATCTCATTCTTTCTTTCTTAGTATATTTTCCCATATTACCCACCTGTATTTGTCCTCTCTGGCTAAGATAAGCATTAGTCCCCAGGAAATGCCCTGTCTGGGCTTGTTCCAATGTCCCTTTGTTTTCTTCAGCTCTTGTAATTCTCAACACACCCAAGTGCCTGAAGAAGCCATTCATCAATAAATAGAGGGCATCAAGGAAAGTTCTCTGTGCCTGAATGTGCCCCCACTGTACCTTCCTCCTTCATCCACAGGGCCTTGCATGAAGGCAGTGGCTAGACCAGCAGGCTGGATGATACTGATGCTGTCTTTTCTCAGCCTCACCTGTCAAAATGCACAGACCTCTCTTCACCAGTACACCATTTTTTGTGTGTCAGAAGTTCATTGGGATTCCAGGTATGGACTTTTCAAAGTGACTGCCAGTATGGTGAGGCATGGCATGACATGCCAACCTCCAGGATGCATAAGCCAAGAGGCAAGAAAGGTCAATACTTGACAGTGTGTTCAGTTACCTTAGTGTTCAGAGGGTCTTTGTTTTATCTGGAGCTCACTGGCCCACAACCTATGCTCAGCAGGTGCCATGATTTAATCACCATAGTAGTTTGCTGTTCATCTTGGCCTCAGTTTTGGTAGTTTAACTGGAATCACTGCCTGTGAGCCA
This sequence comes from Merops nubicus, assembly GCF_000691845.1. Classification (NCBI taxonomy): domain Eukaryota; kingdom Metazoa; phylum Chordata; class Aves; order Coraciiformes; family Meropidae; genus Merops; species Merops nubicus. The sequence continues at coordinate 2,535 of NW_008590562.1, read as the reverse complement.
GATATTGTCAGGACTCAGCCTTGAATTGAAAACTGTGGATTGTGGACAGACTTTTACATTGTGCTAATGAAAGACCTCTGGTCTTCCCCAAGCATTTGTGTTTTAGATCTCACTGCCTGTGAAGAACACTAATGTACAAAGTTTCAGAACCTGAAAAATAATCAGAATTTTGTGAGCTTTCTCTGCTGCTTTCAATTAACAGCCAAATGTGCAGATATCAGGTAAATTTAATTATTCTGCTTGAAAGAGTGCTGAATGACATGAGAGGTACTGAACTGTCTGTCTGCAGATGCAGGCAAAGAGCTACAAACTTGTTTGAGTTTGATTTGTGTTCATCCACAACCACGAGTGTAGAAACAACCCCCTTTTTCTTCTTTTCCACTCGGAGAGCATAATCCTGCAAATTTTTCATCACTTTCATTTGTGAGAATGAAGTGCTGGCATCTAAACGCCAAGACCTGAATCAAGGTTGACATATGGACGATGTCCACAACCAGGCAGGAAAGACCTTCCTCTTGCTTTTCTTTCTAAAGGTAACAGCATAAAGACTGGCTGGCTGTGCTTGCAGTGAGTGGGGTGTGGTTTTGTTACACACACTCCCCCCCTCTTTCTGATGTGGTGGCTACATTATGTAGGGTGAAGTGCATTATTCCTGGTGGTGGAAGGGTTTCCAGTGACAGTGGGACATCACAGCCAGGACAGAAAGAGGATTATCTATGCAGTGATGCTGCATTTTGGCAATTGCTGTATGATTGGAATGGGACTAGGGACCTGGCTTCTGACTCAGCTCACTCCTGTCTTTGCTTTGTCATATACCATGAGTGAGTGTATCAATCTATTTATTCCTCTGGTTGTGAGCCACCTCATATCCTTCCTGTATACTTTAGAATGGGATGGAAAGGTCTGGCCTGTGTGTTTCCTATTGATGGCAGTGTCCTTCCTACTGGAACACACAGTCAGCAAAAGAGAGAACTGTTATAGGTAAGGAGCTTTCAAAATCTCTTTGTCTGTTGTCCAAAAATTTGCCATTCTCCCTCCCTGTGTACAGAGCTATGATACTTATTTGGGCCCTGCACAGGCACAGAAATTAGGGTTGGTGTTCTTGGTACTTTCTCTGCAAACCTTATGGACTAAAAATCACAATCCTTTAAAGATGTTTTACATCTCTGTTCATGGAGTGAACACGATGGAGTGAGTTTAAGTTTATAGTGAGTAAAAAAAAAAAATCTATGTTATAGGTGTTAAGGGGCAATGGTGGTTTCCCATTTTTCTGTTCCAGCTTTGAAAAAGTTGATAAACTTTGGGTACACTCAGAAGACTATGGCTTTTGTGTAGATATCTGCAAAGTGATAGAATTTTACATGTTGTGGAGGCACATAGACACTTACTAGACAGTATTACTAGACCTATTTGGAAAGGAGAAGAGAAAAGAAATTCTGTGTGTGTGAGGAAGTTCCTTGCAGCCTACTTTGGGAAAACAATTTTTCAGCCAGTCTGGAAAAGTGTGGGGGAAAAAATATCCTAAAATATGCTCATTTTTTCCATTCTCTCAATCCTTTGACCAACACCTGCTCAAACTTTGGCTTCATTTGATAATGTTACCTGTTGCATGCACTTCCTGTAGGGTTGTTTTTTAAATAGACTTCAGTCAGTATCATTCATCTGATGAGTGGGAACACTGCACTTTCTGCTTGCACCACCTATCATACCTACTCTGTGCCTGGTCCACAAAGGTGAAAAACAGTCACAGCCTCTGTGTGAACTGCAGTGTGAGCTTTAAGTGACTCCTTATCAAGAGGCTCCTGAGTCAGTCACAGGCTAAAATGGTGCCTGTTATCAGCATGGCTATCGTACAAGATTGGTACTGAAAGCACCAGGATGGGCACATTTCTGGTATTCAGAGAGACATGCTCAGCATCTTTTCTTAATGTCATACACAAGTAATACACAGGACTTTTATTGTGAAGTCCGCCAGCATGCCGTGAAGTTACATGCGATGTGAGCATCTTAATGCTGTCTGATGACACCAACATGTGGCTTTTCTGAGGCTGTAATGTGATTTCCCTGACATCTCCAGAAGTGGTAGCCCTGCTGAGCGAACTTTCAAAGGTGGATAAAAATGTATGTTTGCACATCAAAATAGGCAATTTATTTCACAAACAGGCACCAAGGTGTCCAGTTATCCATTTTGCTTATGCAAAGATGAATCTTTACTAGCACAACAGCTGTGCCTGCCCTGTGATTATTTCCACGAGGTGAAGGGCTGGTAACTGAAGGAGATGTGCCTTATGATGATGCCCGGGCAGCATTTCTGGGGGCTGGGTTGTGGCAGTGCAAGAAGGGTGCAGGTAGTCCAATGGCGCTTGGGCAAAACTTGCATTGTGAAATCTGAAGCTAGGGCCAGTTTTGTGAGAAAGGTCACGACCCGGATTCAGAGTGAAGACTGTGACACCCCGGGCCACACTGCGTCCACGTTAATTTGGGACGTGATGCATACAAGGGCTTCCTGCTCGCTCTCCGTCCCGGGCTCCTCTG
>NW_008590561.1:29635-36551 GCF_000691845.1 Merops nubicus | reverse complement strand
CCAGGTCTCTCTGAATGGCAGCACAGAGTGCTAATGTTTATTTTGCTTATTATTTTGTTGTTCATCTCTATAAGCTATGGTAAAACCACGTAATAGTATATGTAATTTCTGGAAGGGATTATCTTAGTTGAAAATGGAGAGAAGCTGGGGGCTTCTGTAAGATTTTTTTGCCTTGCAATTTCTTGGTAGCTAAATTTATTTTCCTCAGTGAACTATGCCAGTGTCACAAAATTTCATCATTAAATGAGGAACACTTTTAAGATGGGAATCTCAGCGGCCTTTGGAAGACTTTCTCTAGAGTAATAAGAAAAACAAGCCGCTTTTGTATGGGCTGAAAATAATTTTTGGTCTAGACTTTGGTTCTTGTAACAAAAGAATGTCACAGGATTTTTCTCAACTGAGGTTAGTGTTCCTTATGGTGTTTTGTCATTGGTCCGGGAGACTTCAGAGCGTGCAGCAGTAGGCATGTTGTGTTGTGGTGTTCCACATTTGAATGATGAATGTTACATGTACAAGCTTACCAATGGAAATGACAACACTGATATTAGCATTAAAACTTTTTTTTAGTGAATATGGTGGTCCACTGGTTGAGTGGAGTTCATGTCGTCTTACTTTAGACATGGCTGCATTACCTCTCCTGTGCAGAAGGGCTGGGAGAGTTGAGGTTCTTCATCATAGAGAAGAGAAGGCTCCAGGGAGACCTTGCTGTGACCTTTCAATATGTAAAGGAGGCTCTTAAGACAGGTGGAGGGAGACACTTATACCGAGGCCTGTAGTGATAGGTCAAGGAGTAATGGTTTTAAACTGAAAGAAGGTGGATTTAGATTGGACTTGAGGAAGAAAGTTTTTAGGATGAGTGTGGTAAGACCCTGCAGCAGATTGCCCAGAGAAGCTTTGGATGCCCCAACATTGGAAGTCTTCCAAGTCAGATCAGATAGAGCTTTGAGCGACCTGTTCTAGTGAAAGATGTCCCTGCCCAGGGCAGAGGAGTTGAACAGATGGTCTGTAAAGGTCCCTCCCAACACAACCCATTCTGTGATTCTGTCATCTGAAAAAATACAGGTCGTTCTAAATTCATCAGGTCCCACAAGATGAAAGATAGCTACCTGTAGAAGATGGTTTGTCTGATTTATTGTGGCTTCCTATGAGATTGTCTAGCAGTGCAAGTGATTTTTATTTATTAATTTATTTCTCTATCTATTTATTTATTTTCTGTGAAGAGCATCTGGGTTGACTAGTTCATAGCTGGATGTTAAACTTCTCATCCAGTTTGTCATCTTCATGACACGGATACTAGAAAATTCATTTCCTCAGTATATGGGAATGCTAGGTTCTAACTAAAGGGGTTTGGTACATATAGGTATCTATCCATATACATAAATCACACAAATACAAATAATAGTGACAGATGATGAAAGTTCATGCTGTCTCTTGGAAGGTTTTCTTTGCAACTGTGGAAGTAGAAGTTGATTATTTTTAGGATGAGTGCTTAAGATAAGCATATCTTTATTGCTTTTGCAAACTGCCTCCTGGGTATGTTCTTATCAGTGTCTGTTCATAGGATAGGTGCTCATTAGTTAGATACTAGTACTAGCAAATACCAGTACTAGTTAAATCTGTAACATGCATTCGAATCACGAAGGATTCAGACTTTCTTAATAATTTAAATAAGTTTTTCATTCCAATGTCAAAAAATAAAGTAACGTCTTCAGAAATCATCTAAATCTAGAAGTGGAAACAATCCTCTTTTCATGGTTTACAATTTAGAGTTAACAGACTGCTAGGGAGGGATTACTACCAGGAATTTTGCTGATCCATTAGAAGCGATTTCACTGTTTGGATTCTTCAAGCACAATGCTGTTACAACTGAGGGTACCAGATGCTCTCTGTGCCACGGCGTGAATACAAGTGTCTGACTCCGTGGTGGTTTCCATAATCCTTATTTAATATTTCTAAAGACTTTGACTCTCTTTCTGTATCTTCTTGAATGATTGCTGTGATTATTCTTTTGGAAGAACAGTTGCCTTTTTTTGGTAATTAAATACCTCATGGAGACTCTTAAAAAAATATTATTTAGCCTGAACTGTGCGTATGTTTCTTGCTCCTCATCATGCTTCAAAATTATCTGAAGTGTCAATATGAACAATATATTTTGGTTGCTTGTGCAATATGTCTTATAGACTGAACATATTGTCACAAAGTGAAAAATTAAGGAGTTCTAGTTTTGAAACTATATATTAGATAATAATTGATCTTATTTTACTGTCAACCGTATATTAGAAAGCAGCCTGATCTGAGATATATGCTGCTAGTTGATGCATCAATTAAAGGCTTGCTAACAAGATGAATCTTTACTTAATTTTTATGGATAATTAAATGAAATTTACATTGTATGAATACATTTGGATTGATGTGATGTACCTACATAGCTTTTCCACTCAGCTGAGATACTTCCTTATGCTAAACTCACACACCTGTGTATGGTTATGTGGGTGTATGTATGGGGGGGGTGTGTATATGTATATGTATGAGTGTGTGTCTTTGGAGCCCTGATACCCTTTGATTCAGTGTGAATAGAGCATTGTGTGGAGCTCTAATCCTGTAGGTATTTATAATCATGCTTCCGTGTCTGCAGTGTATAATGCTATTGATGTAAATGGGACTGCATAGGCATATTTCATTAATTGTAGTGCTTACAGAACTAATTTACTGACATTTTAGTTATTAGAGTTTTTCGTAGCCCTTACCACTGCTAATACTATTAACAAATACTCTTAACATAAACCTCTTCCTAGTCTATGGGTTTCCTTCAACAGCTGAACTCTGTTCACGATTTACAGAATTACTGGTCAGAACTGTTTTTCAGCCCCTTGCTGAAAGGCTGTTTGAAGCTTATCATGGCTCTGGAACAGTTGGTTCCTAGTGTGAAGTGTTAACCTGAATGGATTTGAGTTGATGGAGAGAAGCGTGTTGTGTGCTGCCCTGTTGTGACTTGTTGCCTCACTGTTGTCTTAGTGGGGCCTTAACAGTGAACTTAGAGATTTGTCTTTTTTTTGCCGTCTTGCATTGTTTTGAGACTTGTACAACTCTGATTGGGGATAATGCAGTTACAGTAGTAACAGTTTAGTAGCTTATTTCTCCACTCTGTAACTGCCTGTGTGTGGTGTTTGAGCTCTGAATTCAATTCCGATTTACATTATTCGTGGGAATATTCCTGTTATAACAATGTCTGTTTTCTTTCAGGTAAACTGGATAAAATTATTTTGGTTGAAAATATGAAAGCATTTATACTTGAGACAATTGCTTATTATTTTCTACTGTTTAAGTTGGAAAACCATTGCTAGAACATATGGAACATTACTGCACTGTACTTTGTTTTTGTCTGTATTTTTGCTGCCTCAGGAACTGATACAGAATGCCGAAGATGCCGGTGCTACAGAAGTTAGGTTTTTGTATGATGAAACTCAGTATGGAACAGAAACTCTGTGGTCAAAGGACATGGCACAATATCAGGGTAAACTTAATTTTTGTTAATTTTGGCCATTGTTGTTAAGGATGCGTGTGATTCTGCGTTTTTTCTCCTTGCTGTATGGAGATGACCACCTTACTAGGTGCATATTTTTGTCTGTATTTTAAAGTTGATAATTCTTTTCCAAAGCTGATGTTTGGTTTTGAAGGCCTTACACTGTTGTCTTGCAGGTTGTCAGTAGCAGCTTTCCAGCTGCTTCCAGGTAATGCTGTTTGTGAAAGCCTTCTTGTTCTGCTTTAGTCACTCCTTTTAGTCACTTCTTAGTCACTTCTTCCAGTGCGACTCTGTATCCTGTGGCTTATTTCCCTGGGTTCACTCAGTATGCCAAAAACCAAGTAAGGATCTTTAGTAGAGCAAGTAAACATGATTTAATAAGCAAGACCTAGGATAAAAGAAAGCTTGGAGTATTAGACAGCAATCTTCAGATTTTCTACATATTAACCTCTACCTTTTGAGAGCTATCTTCAGTTCTTCATGTAAAGATGACCCTAGCCATATTTCAACATTCTCTAGAAAGTTCTGTTTTCTTCCCTGTCTCTTATTCTCTCACCCTTATACCAAACTCCACACTGCCTGTATACTACAAATGTAGATTCTTGTAGCTTTTCAGATTTTTGTATCATCTAATACAGCTTTGTGTGATAGATGTCAGTTATGTATCAAGCAGATTAGCTTGCATAACCACCCCAAAAGGCATACAGTTGCCATTTGATGTTTTTGGTCATGGATAATCCACCACTTGTTTCTAGCAGTTTTTTCAGTTATGCCTCGTTATGGCTTCTAATTTGAATTTGTGTGTCTTACTTCCTAGCCACAGGTTACTGATATATCTTGCCGTGTGTTCCCTTCCAGTGGGGAGGTATTAATAGACTGATTAGTTCATCTTTCAAACATCTTTTTGATAGACTGAACAGATTTGGTTTAAGCCTTGTGCTTAAGGACACTTCTTTCAGAAGGTGTTTCTGCTTTCTGTTCAGAATAATTTCTTTTTAAAAATGTGGACACCAGAACTAGATACCATATGAGAATATAAATCTCCTAAGTAACATATACAGAGGTAAGTTCATCTCCTTGCTTCTGATGCTATTCTATATCTCCCTTTAATCACTGAGCATAACATAATGTCAGCTTGCATCATAGCTTCCCCATTAAATTTGCACATGTGTATTTTAAACAAACATTTTCTCAGTTCTGTGGGTTAATTTCCTAGAAATTTTTAGCAGTAAGTAGTTTTATTCTGTCATCCTTTTAACACTTGCCTGTTTACTGTAGGGCCAGCATTTTATGCATACAATGATGCAGTTTTCACCCCTGAGGACTGGCATGGTATACAGGAAATAGCAAGAAGCAGGAAGAAGGATGATCCCCTGAAAGTTGGAAGATTTGGTATTGGCTTTAATTCAGTTTATCATATAACAGGTACTCTCATTAGATATTTTAAAATGAAAATGTTGAAGCTTTAAATTGTTTTATTATTTTTAGATATTCATCAAATGTTTAATATTTTCTCTTTAGTGCATTTTTAAATTCTATCCCTAGCTAGGTTTCCTTAAGAAGCATTTTTTTAAAACCCTGTACGGCATCTTGGATATTGAAGATTTTTGGAGGAGATTTGTTTCTTCTAATAACATTGTTATGTACTTAGTCGATTGTCTTGAAATGAACAATCCTTTACACTCTTGTTTCAGTTACGCACTGCGGTTCGTATCAGAGAGAGCCAAAATGCTGTGTAGATATGTAGGTTGGAGTGTGAAAGTTTAGACTAGACTGAAACTTTTATTCAGGTTCTTTGCATAATAAGTAGTTTTATTTCATGCTAGAAAGGATATTCTGTGATAGAGGTATATGCACATTTACATTTTAGAGAGAGAGTACATACTCCTTCTACAAGCTGGTAATATTCAGTCTTGAAACCTAGAATTCTGGCAAAATATTTTACTGTTCTACAGAAGCGGCATAGAAGATAACTAGTGCTTACATAGTTGTAGTACAGAATAAGAGGCAATTTTTGTATGAAATAATGTTTTTAACTTGTGAAGTCAGTTGGTAAGACACAGGATGTTTTTTTTACATTATTTTACCTTGTAAAGCGTGAATAAAAGCTTAGTTACAAGTTCAGTAGCTTGGTAATTCTGGGAATTTATGATTCTGAATGTACAAGATTACAGTTTGCAAGCCTTCAAGATCTGCAAAGTATGAATGTAGTAGAATATGTCTTCAGTAATTATTTTTTTCTTAAAAAGATGGTAAAGTAAAAGTATAAAGTTGAAAAAATGATACTTTTTATTGCTCACTGGTGGCTAGAATTTGAATACTTGAATAACTATTTATATATTTCACTGCAGAATAGGGGTGAGCTTGTTTCTTCCCGTCAATAACCACTGAATTGTGTTATCAGAATCATAGAATTGTTTAGGTTTAAAAAGACCTTTAGGGTCATTGAGTCCAATTGTAAGCCTAACGCTGCCCAGCCCACCACTAAACCATGTCCCTGAGTACCACATCTGCACATCTTTTAAATGCTTCCCAGGATGATGACTCAACCACTTGTCTGGGCATGATACTCATTTCATCAAAGTTTCATAATGTATTTTTCTTGCCATTTTAAAATTTGTTCCATAAGACTGTATTTGAAAAATTTGTTGGTTTAGGTTTATTAATAGTTGTTTTTTTTGTATACAGATGTCCCTAGTATTTTCAGTGGTGACCAGATTGGAATGCTTGATCCCCATCAAACCCTTTTTGGACCTCATGAATCAGGCCAGTGTTGGAATCTGAAAGAAGATAGCAAGGAAATCAATGAACTTACAGACCAGTTTGCACCATTCATTGGTGTGTTTGGCAGCACTAAGGAAACCTTTAAGAATGGAAACTTTCCTGGTACCTTTTTTCGTTTCCCACTTCGTCTGCAGCCTTCCCAACTGAGCAGCAATGTTTATGACAAACAGAAGATTCTGGAGTTGTTTGAATCCTTCAGAGCAGATGCAGACACAGTATTGCTCTTCTTGAAGAGTGTTCAGGATGTTTCATTGCACGTTAGGGAAGCTGATGGAACTGAGAGGCTGATTTTTAGAGTAACTGCTAGTGAGAATAAGGCCTTGAAACATGAAAGACCCAATTCTATCAAAATATTAGGAACTGCAATAAATCAGTATTGTAAGGGAGTTCCAAGCAATAGCATAACGTGTGTGACATACCATGTAAATATAGTCGTAGAAGATGAGAATGTTAAGGACGCACAGAAAACATCTTGGTTAGTGTGTAATTGTGTAGGTGGTCGAGGAATGTGTACTGAACTTGATTGTTTAGCTGATGACTTGAAATTTGTTCCTACTATTGGAATAGCCATGTCCTTATCAACTAATGGGGAGGAGAAAGAAGCTGTAG
>NW_008590561.1:0-29604 GCF_000691845.1 Merops nubicus | reverse complement strand
AGAGCGTTTTGTTTTCTGCCTTTGCCTCCAGGTGAAGAAAGCAAAACTGGGCTCCCAGTTCATGTTAGTGGTTTCTTTGGTCTCACAGACAATAGGAGGAGTATCAAATGGCGAGAGCTGGATCAGTGGAGAGACCCAGCAGCTTTATGGAATGATCTTCTTGTAGTTAATATAGTGCCAAAGGCATATACCACCCTTATTTTGGAAGCTGTCAAACGAATGGAGACGGAGAAGAATTCGGATTTTCCGTTGTCAGCTGAAAGGATTTATAAGTTGTGGCCTGATGAGAACAAAATCAGGGTACCTTGGAAACCAATTGTAGTACCTCTCTTTAAAGAGCTGCTCCAACATACAGTTATTTACTCAGTGAGTAATCAGTGGATAAAGGTGGAACAGGTGCACTTTTCCGAAGTGGATGAGAGTTTGGAGTACACACAGTCTGTTCTCAACTACCTCCAGAATTCAGGGAAGCAGATTGCCAAGGTACCAGCAAATATTGCTAGTGCAGTGCATCTTACTGTTTCTACTGCTAAAGCTGTGAAAAAAGTGACTCCCGCTGTAGTGCGGCAAGTACTAAGGAAATCTGGACATAGTGGACCTGTTGAAGAAAAGCTTCATCTTCTAGAATTTGTGCTTTCTGATGGAGTCTACAGTGAACTGATTGGATTGGAGCTTTTGCCGTTACAGAATGGAAATTTTATTCCTTTTTCCTCATCTGTGTCAGAACAAGACGTAGTTTACATAACCTCAGAAGAATATCCCAGGTATACTTTAACGTTTTAAATACTGTAGTGTTTTGTTTGGGTTTTTTTCAGTTTATATATTAAACCAGAGCTTCAGACTGTTATTTGCTTATGAGCAAACAAGATAATATGCAACAGCCTGTAATAAAATAATGCATAGATAGAACTCAGTTTTCTCTATATATGTACATATTTGTGCGCGTATGTCTTGTTTGAAAAGTTTGACAGCTACTTGCTGTTATAACTTTACAGAGATTTGTGTGATATAGGCTTTAATGGAGTACCTCAGGATACATTTCAAGTTGGCTTTAGTCTGAGAATTATAAATAGGAGGAAGTTAGAATCATGCGTACTAGAAAGTACAGTAAGTAGGTAGTCATAAGAGCTGTTATTGAGGCTTTTTTTACATAACTCTGCTTACTTTCAGTGAAGGAATTGGTATTAAACTGTTTTCAGAAAGTAAGCAGATACTACCATGGAAAGAAGTGGGCTTATCTTTCACACCTGCTCTCCTTTTGTTCTTTCTCATCTCTCTCCAATTCACTTTTTTTCCTTGCTTATTTCCCAGTGGCAACAATGTTCCAATTTGGTTCAGATCTCCTCTGCCATAATAGGTGGTAATGCCTATTGAAGAACAAGACTTTGTGTTGGTTTATGTATAATTAACATACCTACTGTCAGAATTAAACTGAATGGTTATTTTTGCTTTCAGGAAGACCAAAACACTAAAAAACTGTCTAGTTTTAAGTGCTAGCATAAAGGAGGGGAAACAGCAGGATGAGGCTGACTCTTGTCTACAATAATAACCACTTTCTGCAGATCTCTTGAAATTCACAGATCTGTGTGAAGTCCTAGAATTACAAATTGTGCTTTTTGTATGCTTTAAAATACAATCTTCCAGAGACATAGAAGAGTTGGTGCCATTTTGCCTGTTTTTTTTTTCTTTTGTTAGAATGCAAATAGATGAAAATAATTTTCTAATCCCAGTTTTTCTATCAAAAGAAAATTTGCTTAGATCTGCTTTGAAAAGAGTACTTGGAAAAAATATTTTCTTACTACTTTCTGCTTCTAAATGTATGATTTTCTCTTTTATAAGAAAACACCCATTGAAATCCCTATTCTGCATATTTGAGCAATTGCTTTGCATGTGACCCTTTTACCATGATGATTACCATGCTGGTAATGTCTGTGCAGCAAAAAAAAAAGAAATTAATGTTTGCTAAAGTGTGCTTTGTTTTTTTTTTTTGTTTTTTAATGGTGTGCTAGATCACTGTTTCCTGGCCTGGAAGGAAGGTTACTGTCTGATGACCTGAAGCCTGAGGTTCTAGCTGCTTTGAAAGAAGCTGCTAAAAGCCGAGGTAATGTGTCTTTTGTGTTCTACTTACATCTATATCTCCTATATCTCCTTATATCTATATCTCCTTATATCTTCCTATAAGTTTCTTCCTTCTATCTAATCCAAATCTATACCCTTCAGCCATTATCCCTTGCCATGGTATCAGAGAGATTACTGATACCTTTTCAGAAACAGAAATTTTCTTGTATTATTTCTTTGAAAAGATGGGATAAAATTTTTTTTGTGTGTGTTTTAGAAAGACAACCAGATCTTATTTTTTTTCTCTCCTAAAATGTGTATTGTATTTTTCTAGTTAATAATTTTTTCTTTATTTAGTGTGTTAATGTGTAACTCACAGGATGTTTTCTAAAACCAGATTTGGTTATATTCTAGCCCAGCAGCTTCTCTGGGGATTTTCAGGTATGGTTATTAACTGAAGATGTACTGGTTTGGATTGAAGCTTGATATTTGTGTGAATTTGGTGATAAGGTATTCTCATTATCCCAGTTTTGTTGTAAAGAAAGCTTGCCAAATAGAGCTGACAAAAGATAGTTACCAAAGATAATTATGAAAAGAGTTCTAAATACAGTTGAGGGGAAAATGCATATTGATGAAGAAAACCTTGTTAGTTATGTTACACAGAAACAAACCATTTTCATTGGTTTATTTATATATTTTAAAATAATTTCCCATGCAGGAAGATTTCCAGTAATTTAAGATCACATCTATGGATTTTAAAACAATATTCCTAAAGTTGTGTGTTCAAATAATGGGATTTCAGCTTAGCTTTTAAATACATTCTTATCTTGCTGGTCCACTGCTCCAAGAATTTCTCACTTTCACAAGGTTGCTGTGTTTACCTGTGTTTTCTCTTCAATAGAACTAACAGAATGCATAACTCTGAGGCATGAATTGAAAAGAAAATATTTTTTTCTGAAGGATGTCTTGCTATTGATTTCCAGCAGAGCAGGGCCAGTAGATAATACCTCTAACTGGACTGTTGCTTTTGAGGAAATGGCAGTGCTATCTAGGTGGAAGGACTGAAAATCAAGTAGTGGTCTTGTTTCCATTTCTGTCATTGTTTTTGATGTCGTTGGGAGGAAGTGTTTTTTTATATTCTTTACTATTATCTTACCCCAAGGCATTCGGTAGTTTTTGAGTATAATCTGTCTTAACGATAGTGAAGCCGTGAGTCTTAACACGTGTTCCTTTTAGTGAGGACTGATAAGAATAAAAGCATATACATCTAAACTTAATTTCAGCACTCTTTGGACAACTGAGTTTTTTCGTTGCCAGTTTTAGTGTACAATAAATGTTCACCTGGCTTGTTTTTTGCTATATGTAATAAATAATCTTTCAAATGTAGTTGAATCTTTGCAGTTATAGACAAATAATTAGATACTTTTTTTCTCTGCTAGGCAAATAAGTAGTGTAAAGAATCAACCAACCAAAAAATAAAAAGTTTGAAGCTTCTACTTCGATAGTACAGCTGTAGTTGCTGTGTATGCCTGAGAACTCTTCTTTCAAACTAATGAATGCAATAACATTGATAAATTTTAATTTTTTTTTTTTATTTTTATACTAATATGGAATGTATTTACTTTTAATTAACTCCTAAAAGCAAGGGCAGCTGTTATCTGTAGTCTATTTAATGAATGATTTTTTTTTTTTTCCACAAAAATAAAGGCAGGACACGATTTAGGTTCCCCACCCCTCACCCTCCACCCCAAAAAGAGATAGATGATTTATTGTGTAATTCTGCTGTGTGATTTTCATGGCTTTGCCCTTTTGCTGTACTTTCAGGAAGGCCGTGCACTCAGCTGCAGCTTCTGAACCCAGAAAGATTCGCCCGGCTCATTAAAGAAGTTATGAATAGCGTGTGGCCTGGCAGAGACATGGTGGTACAGTGGTATCCAGGTTTGGAAGATAAAAACCACCCATCAGTTTCCTGGCTTAAGATGGTCTGGAAGAACCTGTATATACATTTTTCTGATGATCTGAGTGTGTTTGATGACATGCCACTTATCCCCAAGAAGCCTCTGGAGGAAAACCAAACATCAGTGGAACTGGTTAGATTTAGGAATCCATCACCTGTCATTCTGGAAGATGAATCTGAGACTCAGCTCCCAGAATACTTAGCTGATATTATTCAGAAAGTCGGTGGAGTCGTACTTAAGAAGCTGGATATTTCTATCCAGCATCCGCTTATAAAAAAATACGTGCATCCACCATTACCAAGTGCTGTCTTACAAATAATGGAAAAAATGTCCTTACAGAAACTATGCAGTCAGGTTGCATCATTCCCCTCAACACATAAAGATGCTCTTAGGGCATTCTTAGCTAGTTTAACTGATGCAAGTGAAAAAGAAAGAAGAATTATTCAGGAATTGCTGATATTTAAAAAGATTGAAAAATCGTCTGATGAAATTGTCCCTGTTTTTACTGGGCTAAAAGGTAGTAAGGTGTTACACCACACTGCCAAAATTCCTCCTGGTCTAAGATTTTCTGTACCAATAATTGACAGCAGTGACGAAGCTACTATTCGCTTAGCTAACCTGCTGAAAATAGAACAGCTAAAGAGCACAGATTGCTTGAAGTTTATTATACAAGACATAAGAAGTGACTTTTATTCGTCTGATGAAACAACACAGATAATGCAATGGGTTCTTGAAAATCTGACTTTTCTGAAAAATGAGAATACAGAAGTGATAGATTGGCTGACATCACTAAAGTTTATTAAGATTTCACAGGAAAAGATAATGTCAGCAAACGAACTCTTTGATCCTGAGGTAGAAATGCTGCAAAATTTGTTTTATGCCGAGGAGGAAATTTGCTTCCCCCCTGTTATTTTTACATCTTCAGATATTCTTCATTCTCTAAGACAAATAGGCTTAAAAAATGAAGCCAATCTGGAGGAAAGTGATATTATGAGAGTGGCAAGTAAAATTGAAAGTTTGCATGCTGACTCTAACACCAATCATGATTTACTGTTAAGAAAAGCTAGAACTCTCTTGATGATTTTGAACAAAAACCATACACTGCTTCAGTCATCTGAAACAAAGGCTGCACTGAAAAAAATCAAATGGATTCCCGCATGTAAGGAGAGGCCTCCAAATTATCCAGGATCCTTAGTCTGGAAAGGAGATCAATGTAATCTGTGTTCGCCACCAGAAATGTGTGACATATCTCATGCAATTTTAGTTGGTTCCTCAGTTCCTCTTGTGGAAAATGTGCTGTTGGATACTGAAAAAGCACTTGGCATCCCCGTCAAGCCCAGTATAAAAGCAGTCTTAAAACATTTCAAGGTGGTGGTTGATTGGCACAGTTCTAAAACATTCAGTGATGAGGATTATTATCAATTTCAGCATATCTTGCTTGAGATTTATGGATTTATGCATGATCATCTAGAAGAAGGCAAAGAAGCTTTTAAAGCCCTGAAATTTCCGTGGGTTTGGACAGGTAAAACATTTTGTTCCCTCACGCAAGCAGTAATAAAGTCAGTACCTGATCTTGATCTCCAACCTTATCTGCATTATGTTCCAAAAACTATGGCGAAGTTTCACCAGCTGTTTAAATGCTGTGGCTCAATTGAGCAGTTGACACCAGACCATGTTTCTATGGTCATTCAGAAAATATATCTAAAAAGTGAGCAGCCTCTCTCGGAACAAGAGAGTAAACAAAATCTTCACATTATGTTGAGCATCATAAGGTGGCTGTACAGCAATCAGATTCCTGCAAGTCTGCATACACCTATGCCACTATACAGTGGCAAGCTTCCCTATAAACTTGCAATGAGGCCAATCCATGAGTGCTGTTACTGTGATATCAAAGTTGATGACTTAAATGATTTGCTTGAAGATTCTGTTGAACCAATAATTTTGGTGCATGAAGACATACCAATGAAAACTGCCGAGTGGTTAAATGTCCCATGCCTTAGCACAAGATTGATTAATCCAGAAAATATGGGATTTGAGCAGTCTGGGCAAAGAGAGCCTCTGACTGTAAGAATTAAGAACATTTTGGAAGAATACCCTTCCATTTCAGATATCTTTAAAGAGCTTCTTCAGAATGCTGACGATGCTAATGCAACAGAATGCAATTTCCTGATTGACATGAGAAGAAATATGGATATAAGAGAGAATCTTCTGGATCCAGGAATGGCAGCATGTCATGGTCCAGCTTTGTGGTCATTCAATAATTCTCAATTTTCTGACTCTGATTTCTTAAATATAACTCGATTAGGAGAGTCTTTAAAAAGGAGTGAAGTTGACAAGGTAGGAAAATTTGGACTGGGATTCAATTCTGTTTATCATATCACTGATGTTCCTATTATTTTGAGCCGGGAGTTCATGATTATGTTTGATCCAAATGTTAACCATATCAGTAAGCATATTAGAGATAAATCAAACCCTGGGATCAAAATCAACTGGAGTAAACAACAGAAGAGGCTGCGAAAATTTCCCAATCAGTTTAAGCCATTTATAGGAGTTTTTGGTTGCCAGCTACCACTGACTGTAGAATCCCCTTATAGCTACAAAGGAACGCTTTTCAGGCTGTCCTTCAGAACTCAGCAGGAAGCTAAAGTCAGTGAGATCAGCAGTGCATGTTACAATACAGCAGACATTTACTCTCTTGTGGATGAGTTTAGCATTTGTGGTCATAGACTGATAATATTTGCTCAAAGTGTAAATTCAATGGTTTTGAAATACTTGAAAATTGAGGCAGATGATCCAGGCGTGGCACAAGATGTTGTCACTATCAAAAAAAATCTGTGTTCTTCCAAAGCCTTGACTGCACCAAATGTAAGTGTTTTAAAGGAAGCAGCTAAACTCATGAAGGTTTGCAGCAGCAGTAATAAAAAGCTTCCCACTGAAACACCAAAATCCTCGTGTATCTTACAGATAGTAGTAGAAGAATTTCACCATGTGTTTAGGCGGATCGCTGATTTACAGTCTCCACTTTTCAGAGGTACGGAGGATGATCCAGCTTCTCTCTTTGAAATGGCTAAATCAGGACAGGTAAAGAGATCAGCTGATGAACTGCCACAGAAAACAGTAGATTCAACAACATGGCTTATCTGTTCTTGCATGGACACTGGAGATGCTTTAAAATTTTCATTACATGAAAGTGGACGAAGACTAGGTCTTGTTCCCTGTGGTGGAGTTGGAGTGTTGCTGTCTGAAAACCAGGATCAAAAGTGGATTGTGAAACCGAATTGCAACACCATAGGTGAAGTATTCTGCTATTTACCTCTACGAATAAAAACAGGCTTACCTCTTCATATAAATGGCTGCTTTGCAGTTACTTCAAATCGAAAAGAGATCTGGAAAACAGACACGAAAGGAAGGTGGAATACAGTATTCATGAGGCATGTTATTGTGAAAGCCTACATAGAAGCACTTTGTGTTCTACGTGACATGGCCATCAATGGTGAGCTTGTTGACTACAGTTACTGTGCGGTGTGGCCAGATCCTGATTCAGTTCACGATGATTTTTCTGTTATTTGTCAAGGGTTTTATGAAGACATAGCTCATACGAAAAGCAAAGAAGGGATCAAAGTGTTTTCTGATGGTTTATCTTGGGTTTCCATGAAGAATGTAAGATTTTTAGATGACTCTATACTGAAACGACCAGATGTTGGACCACCAGCCTTTAAGATCTTTCAGAAGTACCTTAAAAAAACTGGTTCCAAAAATCTGTGTGCTGTAGACCTCCCGTCCTGGGTAAAGGCAGGATTTGAAGAAGCAGGATGTAAATACATATTGTTGGAGAACACTTTCTCTGAGAAACAGTTCTTCTCTGAGGTGTTTTTCCCTAATGTTCAGGAGATTGATGCGAAGCTGCGTGATCCTTTGATGCGTTATATTCTCAATGAAAAAGTTGAGGAATTCTCAGGAATTCTTCGTGTTACTCCATGTATTCCCTGTTCATTGGATGGACATCCATTAGTTACACCGTCAAGACTGATCCATCCTGAAGGAAGAGTTGCAAAGTTATATGATGATGAAGATGGAAGATTTCCTTATGGCACCACTCAGGATTATCTTAACCAAGTTATTTTGGTTAAACTGGTTCAGTTGGGTATGGCTAAAGATGATATTTTATGGGAAGATCTCATAGAACGTGCAGAGTCAGTAGCTGAAATTAACAAAACTGATCATGCTGCAGCTTGTCTCAGAAGCAGTATTATACTGAGTCTTATTGATGAAAAACTAAAATCTAGGGACCCTAGAGCTAAAGAATTTGCTGCAAAATGTCAAACCATCCCTTTCCTTCCTTTCCTTAGCAAACCAGCAGGCTTCTCGCTGCACTGGAAAGGCAGCGATTTTCAGCCTGAGGCAATGTTTTCAGCAACTGATCTTTTCACTGCTGATCATCAAGATATCGTTTGCCTAATACAACCAATTCTTAATGAAAACTCCCACTCCTTTAAAGGTTGTGGTGCTTTGTCATTAGCTGTCAAAGAATTTTTGGGTTTACTGAAGAAACCAGCTGTTAATTTGGTCATGAATCAGTTAGAGGAAGTTGCTAAGTCATTTGATGGAATCACACTCTATCAAGAAAATATCACTAATGCTTGCTACAAATATCTCCATGAAGCAATGTTAGAGAATGAATCAACAAAAGCTACAATAATTGAACAGCTGACAGACTGTAGTTTTATTCTGGTTGAGAATGTGTATGTTGATCCAAGAAAAGTGTCTTTTCATTTGAATTTTGAAGCAGCGCCCTATCTCTATCAGTTGCCTAACAAATATAAAAACAGCTTCCGTGAGCTGTTTGAAAGCGTGGGTGTAAGACAGGCTTTCACAGTTGAAGATTTTGCTGTAGTTCTGGAATTAATAGATCAGGAAAGAGGGACTAAACAACTAACAGAAGACAACTTTCAGCTTTGCAGGAGAATAATTAGTGAAGGAATATGGGGCCTCATTAGAGAGAAGAAGCAGGAATTTTGTGAGAAAAAGTACGGTGAGATTTTGTTACCTGATACTCGCCTTGCACTTCTCCCTGCAAAATCATTGTGTTACAATGACTGTCCATGGATTAAAGTTAAAGACACCACTGTGAAGTATTGTCATGGTGATATTCCCAGGGAAGTTGCAGTAAAGCTTGGAGCAATACCAAAACGCCATAAAGCTTTAGAAAGATATGCATCCAATATCTGTTTTACTACCCTTGGAACGGAATTTGGCCAGAAAGAAAAATTGACAAGTAGAATTAAAAGCATTCTTAATGCCTATCCTTCGGAAAAAGAAATGCTGAAAGAGCTCCTTCAGAATGCAGATGATGCAAAAGCTACAGAGATCTGTTTTGTATTTGATCCTAGGCAGCATCCAGCTGATAGAATATTTGATGAGAAGTGGGCACCACTTCAAGGACCAGCACTGTGCGTTTACAACAATCAGCCTTTTACAGAAGATGATATTCGAGGAATTCAGAACCTTGGGAAAGGTACAAAAGTAGGGAATCCCTGTAAAACTGGACAATATGGCATAGGTTTCAATTCTGTTTACCATATTACTGATTGCCCTTCTTTCCTGTCTGGCAATGATATACTTTGCATTTTTGATCCTCATGCTAGATACGCACCGGGTTCAACATCAACAAGTCCTGGCCGCATGTTTAGAGATTTAGATGCAGATTTCAGAACCCAGTTCTCAGATGTACTGGATCTCTACTTAGGAAATCACTTTAAACTGGATAATTGCACAATGTTTAGGTTTCCTCTTAGAAATGGAGAAATGGCAAAAGTATCAGAAATTTCCTCAGTTCCGTGCTCTGATAGAATGGTCCAAAATCTTTTGGATAAGCTGCGTACAGATGGAGCAGAACTCTTAATGTTTTTGAACCACATGGAAAAAATTTCCATTTGTGAGATAGAAAAAACAACAGGTGCGCTGAATGTCTTATATTCTGTACAAGGCAAAATCACTGACGGAGACAGACTGAAACGAAAGCAATTCCATGCATCTGTAATTGACAGTGTCACTAAAAAAAAGCAGCTAAGTGAAATACCTGTGCAACAGATTACTTACACAATGGATACTGAAGACTCTGAAGGCAACCTTACAACGTGGTTAATTTGTAACAGGTCAGGCTTCTCTGACATGGAGAAGGTATCCAAAAGTGTGGTTTCAGCCCACAAGAATGAGGACATTACTCTTTTCCCACGTGGCGGGGTAGCAGCTTGTATTACTCACAATTACAAAAAGCCCCACAGAGCGTTCTGTTTCTTACCTTTATCCTTGGAAACGGGACTGCCTTTTCATGTGAATGGGCATTTTGCTCTGGATTCGGCAAGGAGAAACCTGTGGCGCGATGACAATGGTGTTGGAGTGCGAAGTGACTGGAACAGCAGCCTGATGACAGCGCTGATAGCGCCGGCCTATGTCGAGCTGCTGATTCAGCTGAAGAAACGGTATTTTCCAGGCACCGATCCTACAGTATCAGTGCTGCAAAACACACCTATTCATGTTGTGAAAGACACTTTAAAAAAATTCTTATCCTTTTTCCCAGTTAATAGGCTTGATATTCAGCCAGATTGGTATTGTTTAGTGAAAGCGGTTTACAGCTGCATTTATGAAGATTTGAAGCGTCTTTTGCCTGTTATGCGAGCTCCAAATATTGATGGGTCTGACTTGCATTCTGCTGTCATTATCACATGGGTTAACATGGCTACTGTGAACAAGGGCAGGCCTTTCTTTGACAATTTACTACAAGATGAATTGCAGCATCTCAAAAATACAGAGTACAACATCACAACGCGGAAGACAGTGGCTGAAAATGTTTACAGACTCAAGCATTTACTCTTAGAAATTGGATTTAATTTGGTATATAACTGTGACGAAACTGCAAATCTTTACCACTGTTTGGTAGATGCAGATATTCCTGTCACCTATGTGACACCTGCTGATGTCCGATTGTTTTTGATGACATTTTCTTTTCCAGACTCTAACTGCCACATTGGAAAGTTACCTTGTCGTCTTCAGCAGACAAATTTGAAGCTCTTCCATAGTCTCAAACTTCTGGTTGACTACTGTTTTAAAGATGCAGAGGAAAATGAAATCCAAATTGAGGGCTTGCCACTCCTTATTACTCTTGACAATGTTTTGCAAATTTTTGATTCAAAGCGACCCAAGTTCTTGACAACGTACCATGAACTGATTCCATCTCGCAAGGATCTCTTTATGAACACGCTGTATTTGAGGTACAACAATATTTTACTTAGCAGTGAAGTAGCAAAAGTCTTTGATATCAGAAGTTTTGCTGAACTGTTGTCATCTGTGTTACCCAGAGAATATAAAACTAGAAATTGTATGAAGTGGAAGGAAAACTTTGCCAGTGAATCTTGGCTGAAAAATGTCTGGCATTTTATTAGCGAGTCCATAAATATTAAGGAAGAGCAAGAAGACATGCAAGCAAAGTTTGATGATGTTGTTGAAACTTTGAAGGACTGGACTTTGCTCCCTGGCGTAAGATTTACCGTCTCAGCTAATCATCTTGTTGTGCCAGAGTGTGATGTTTTGCTGCCCCTCAGCATTATGCATATAGCTGTTTTTCCCAACGCTCAGAGTGATAAAGTCTTTCATGCTCTAATGAAAACAGGCTGTATTCAGCTGGCATTGAACAAAATTTGCTCCAAAGACAGTGCTTTAGTGCCTTTGTTGTCGGGACATACAGCAAATATAGATAATCCTTCAAGCATTCTGAAAGCCATACAACATATGGTACAGACATCGACTTTCAGGACTGAGAAGTTAGCAGAAAGCGACTTTGAGGCTCTCTTGATGTACTTCAATTGCAATTTATGCCATTTGACATCTCAGGATGACATTAAAATTTTAAAGTCTCTTCCGTGCTATAAATCGATCAGTGGCCGATACATCAGCATTTCAAAATACGGGACGTGTTATGTCCTCACAAAAAGCATCCCATCAGTAGAAGTAGACAGATGGACACAGTCGACCTCATCAGCTTTTCTTGAAGAGAAGGTTCATTTGAAAGATTTGTATACTGTGCTTGGCTGTGTCTCTGTGGATGACCTCGAAGTGTACTTAAAACATCTTTTGCCAAAAATTGAAAGTCTGTCTTATGATGCAAAGTTAGAACACTTGATCTACTTAAAGAATAGGCTAACTAGCATCGAGGAAACTTCAGAAATGAAAGAACAGCTGTTTGAAAAGCTTGAAAGCATTTTGATCATTCACGATGCAAGCAATAGGTTAAAACCTGCAAAATACTTTTATGACAGGACTGTGAAAGTCTTTGAAGTTATGCTTCATGAAAAATTCTTCATACCTCAAGATTTTTTTAAGAAACTAGAGCAACTTACAAAACCAAAAAATCAAGCTGCATTCCTTCCATCATGGGTAACCTTTCTACGACATATCGGATTGAAATTCATCATTTCACAGCAGCAGTTGTTGCAGTTTGCCAAGGAGATCAGCATGCGAGCAAATACAGAAAACTGGTCTAAGGAGACACTACAGAATACTGTCGATGTTCTCCTTCATCACATATTTCAAGAAAGAACTGACCTTTTGTCAGGAAATTTTCTGAAAGAATTATCATTAATTCCTTTTCTTTGCCCTGAACGAGCTCCAGCAGAATTCGTTAGATTCCATCCTCAGTATCAGGAAGTTAATGGGACACTACCTCTTATTCGATTCAATGGGGCACAGGTGAATCCTAAATTCAAACAGACTGATGTGTTGCAGTTGCTGTGGACTTCGTGTCCCATTCTTCCCGAGAAAGCGACACCTTTAAGCATCAAAGATCAAGAAGGAAGTAGTCTTGGTGCTCAGGAACAACTTGAGCAAGTTTTAACAATGCTGAATGTTAATTTGGACCCTCCCTTGGACAAAGTTATCAATAACTGCAGGAACATATGCAACATAACAACTTTGGATGAGGACATGGTGAAAACTAGGGCCAAGGTCCTAAGAAGCATTTATGAATTTCTTAGTACAGAGAAAAGGGAATTCCGCTTTCAGCTTCGAGGAGTTTCTTTTGTAATGGTAGAAGAAGGTTGGAAGCTCCTTAAGCCTGAAGAAGTAGTGATAAACCTTGAGTATGAATCTGATTTTAAACCTTATCTGTACAAGCTTCCATTAGAACTTGGCACTTTTCATCAGTTATTTAAACATTTGGGTACTGAAGATGTTATTTCAACAAAGCAGTATGTTGAAGTTCTAGGTCGCATATTCAAGAGCTCAGAAGGAAAGCAACTGGATCCTAATGAAATGCGCACAGTTAAGAGAGTAGTTTCTGGCTTGTTCAAAAGTCTTCAGAATGATTCTGTCAAGGTTAGGAATGACCTTGAGAATATGAGGGATTTTCCCCTTTACCTTCCCAGTCAAGATGGTAGATTGGTAAAGTCTAGCATCTTAGTTTTTGATGATGCACCCCACTACAAAAGCAGAATCCAAGGTAACATTGGTGTGCAAATGCTTGTTGATCTTAGCCAGTGTTACTTAGGCAAAGACCACGGTTTTCACACTAAACTGATAATGTTGTTCCCTCAGAAACTGAGGCCTCGCTTACTTAGCAGCATCCTCGAAGAACAGTTGGATGAAGAGTCTCCCAAAATCTGTCAGTTTGGAGCATTATGTTCTTTGCAGGGAAGGTTACAGTTACTGTTGTCTTCAGAACAATTCATCACAGGACTCATTAGGATTATGAAGCATGAAAATGACAATGCTTTTTTAGCTAATGAAGAAAAAGCAATAAGGCTTTGCAAAGCTTTGCGAGAAGGTTTGAAAGTTTCCTGTTTTGAGAAGTTGCAAACCACGCTCAGAGTTAAAGGGTTTGCTCCCATTCCCCACAGCAAAAGTGAGACGTTTGCTTTCCTGAAGAGATACGGCAATGCAGTGATACTGCTGTACATACAGCATTCTGACAGCAAGGACATAAATTTCCTGTTAGCATTAGCAATGACCTTAAAATCTGCAACTGACAACCTGATTTCTGATACCTCATATTTAATTGCCATGCTGGGTTGTAATGATATTTACCGGATTGGTGAGAAGCTTGACAGTTTAGGAGTGAAGTACGACTCTTCTGAGCCTTCGAAACTTGAACTACCAACACCTGGCACTCCTATACCAGCTGAAATTCACTATACGCTGCTGATGGATCCAATGAACGTGTTTTATCCTGGTGAATATGTTGGTTACCTTGTTGATGCCGAAGGTGGTGATATATATGGATCATATCAACCAACTTACACCTATGCAATCATTGTACAAGAAGTAGAAAGAGAAGATGACGAAAGTCACAGTTTTCTAGGGAAGATTTACCAGATTGATATTGGATATAGTGAATATAAAATAGTGAGCTCCCTTGACTTGTACAAATTTTCAAGACCAGAGGAAAGTTCTCAAAGCAGGGATAGTGCACCTTCTACCCCAACCAGTCCTACAGAATTTCCAGCACATGGACCAAGAACAATTCCACCCATCTTCACTGGCAGAGAGAGCCACAAAACAATCTCCTCAAAACATCACTCTCCAAAAAAGATAAAGTCGAATTCATTGCCAGAAATATTAAGAGAAGTGACATCTGTGATTGAACAGGCTTGGAAGCTTCCAGAATCTGAAAGAAAAAAGATTATTAGGAGGCTGTATCTTAAGTGGCATCCAGATAAAAATGCAGAGAATCTTGATATAGCAAATGAAGTTTTCAAACATTTACAGAATGAGATCAACAGGCTAGAAAAGCAGGCCTTTATGGATCAAAATGTGGACAGAACCTCAAGAAGACCCTTTTCATCCTCTGCTTCTCGATTTCAGTCAGATAAGTTTTCTTTTCAGAGATTTTATACTTCATGGAATCAAGAAGCAACAAGCCACAAATCTGAGAGGCAGCAGTGTAAAGAAAAGGGTCCATCTTCCACGGGGCCGTCTCACTCACAGCGCTTTTTTGTCCCACCTACGTTCAGGTCTGTTGGCAATCCTGTGGAGGCACGTCGATGGCTTCGGCAGGCCCGAGCTAACTTCTCAGCTGCAAGAAATGACCTTCATAAAAACGCCAATGAATGGGTGTGCTTCAAGTGCTACCTTTCTACTAAACTAGCTTTGATTGCAGCTGACTATGCTGTGAAGGGCAAATCGGACAAAGACGTAAAACCAGCAGCCCTTGCACAAAAAATAGAGGAATACAGTCAGCAACTTGAAGGGCTTACAAATGATGTGCAGACATTGGAAGCTTATGGAGTAGATAGCTTAAAAACTAGGTATCCTGACTTGCTTCCGTTTCCACAGATTCCCAATGATAGGTTTACCTCTGAAGTTGCTATGAGAGTGATGGAATGTACTGCCTGTATCATAATAAAACTTGAAAACTTCATACAACAGAAACTGTAAGTGGTTTGAGGTTAGGGAACTGTTTTGTCAAGAGGTATTTCAAGGTATTTCATGTGGTGGGTTACCCATGCGATTGTGCAGGGTCCTGAACATGCAGGAGGTGACACCTTGCCAAGCAGTTTAGAAGCATAGTGCACAAAGTCAGGTGGTACTGAAGTACTTAGAACTGAAATTAATTTAAACAGGATTTTTTTTTTTTTAAACTGAGCCTGCTGTATAAGAAAACTGTAAAACATTAATATTTTTTTAAAATTTGCAAGGAAATTGAGCTGCAAAAATTAGCTGTCTGTACAATATTGTGATTAATTGGCCTATTATTGAACTGCACTTTATATAACCAAAGCTTAGCTTTCTGTTAGATGAAGTCTGTAATTATAACTTCTTAGATTTTATTTCCTTTAATATAATATTTCCAAACCAGTAATGTCAGTTTTCGATGTACTAATCTTAAGACTGGACATAAAATGAAATAGGAGGTGGAATGGAAATTAACATAACTTTGGAGGTATTGCTTCAAAACATTTATGTATTCTTTTGTGTTCTGTGGACATTCATGTCACTCGTAGTAATACTCTTATCAGCTGGATCTGATTATAGCTGCAACATCACCTTGTGAACATTTAAAGGGTAGTTTAGTACCTGTGAACTGTTACAGTTATTTTAATGCTGAATAACGATACTTGATTTAACATGCAGCATCATGTCATGCATTGATTGCATTTACTTTATTATAAAGTAATTAAATATTTAGTAGTTTTTTTATTTCCTAGAGACTGTTGTATTTGTCTAATGAAAAACGCATGTGGATGATATAAAAATGATGAACATTATGTGGTGGTTTACAATTTAGGATTTTTTTTGAACACCAAAACTCAGTTTTTGGATGTCTAAATGCTTGAGATTTTTTTGTTTTGTTTTTTTCTATGTGTGTGCTGTTGTGTGTGTACATATATATATATATTTTTCCACAGACATTGGTAATAGTACAATTCAGTAACCCATTTTTGGTGTACACTGAGCACTTGTTACATGTTTAAAGGTGCTGTAATGTAATGCTCTTTATTTTGTTGTTCACTACAGCCCTAGAGGAGTCTGATTTTTAGTTCACACTTTCTTTTATAGTTTGTAATACTTTTGGTAATGTCATGCAATACGTTCAACATTAGTTTTTTGTAAAAAAAAAAAAAAAAAAAAAATTAAAAAAATAAAATTATGGAAGTATAATGCTAAATGGAAGGATTTTTCTTTGCTGGATCAACCACATTTAACTTAAAAGGTAAACATTTTCTCATGACATGCTATTACAATTGTTTACTTGACAGCACAGTGAAACTGTAATTTAACTTACAGAATACAAAGGAAAATAAACAACAGTGAGCTTGCAGGGCTGATAGAGCTGTGATAGTGTTACAATCAAAAAATAAAAACCCATGATGAAGGCTTCTTCCATTTTGTGCAAATTATAAAGGGCTTGTTCTCTTCTGAAAAATCCTGCAAATTGTAGTGGGGAGAAATGTGATGCTTGGAAAATGATACTGCTTCTGACTGTGAAGCCCTATTATTATTTCTGCTATTAAATATTAAGTGCCATAATTTTAATAAAGAAAAATGCAAACATACATTTCAGTCTGTTGTGTTTTGGTTTTATAAAGTGACTAAATTTAACTATTATTTCAAGCTTTCCTTTATATAAGTAAATGTGCAATCCTTTTTAGTCATTCTAAAGAAATATTAAAATACTACTAAAAGGAAAAATGCTGTTTTTTCTTGCAATGATAAATGTTTGCAGTTTTCTCAAAGAAATTGTACCCTTTTCTGTTTTTCTTTCCTTTTTTTTTTTTTCCCAATAAATAGCATGAAAGTAAAACACAGATCCTGGTGTGCCATGAAATAAATCAGTTTAGTTAATTCCCTGTGTTTTTAACATAGGTTCTTTTGTGGCTCTTATATACTTTGTGCATTAAGTCAGATGAATAGTATTGAGAGTAAGCAAAATACTAACAAAAGGAAACAGTTCCCCTGTTTTTCAGTCTAAGTGGAGCTGAAACATAAGGCAGCATGGTAGCATACAAACAAATAACAGGAGCAACATAAACATGTCCTGTTTTTAGGTGAGATCTTGAGGAAGGGAATATTTTCAGCACAGAACTGTATTCTAGAAACTTAAGTTGCTTTACCAATATTATTATGAACTATTAAACTGGCTGTGCAGAACTACTAAACTATTTTATTTTTTATAAATAAATAATTGTTGAGTACTGCCACTTGTGAAAATGAAGTTCTTAGGAACCTTAATGGTCTGAAGCAATTTTAAATATTGAACCAAGGTAAGCAAGAAAACCTGAATGACACAGAAAATATTTTTTCTATTATTCCTGGGTTGATACCATCAATCAGTTGCAACAAAATTTACATATGGATGCAGAGAGACAGGTGAGTGGTGTCTCAGCTGGAGGTCTCCTTTTCTTTGTTTAAATTTGCTTAACTCATTGTACCAGCTAGCATAAATAAAGAGGCCTTATGCCACTAGGAAAACATATTGTGATAAAGATTGATTTCATATGTGCCATTTATTCCTTGCAAATAAATAAATAAATAGGATGCTTAATTGATGCTTCATTTTGGCTCAGCTGAGAGCCCTGGGAGAAGCTCAGAACAGTTAGTATGTGAAGATTCCTTAGTAAGGATCTGTAGAAATAAATGTTAGCATGTAGTTTCCACAAAAATAGATTTCACAAGTAATTCTGCACATTACACAAGTTCCATGAGAGAAAAACGTCTTTTTCAGCCAGGTATATGTCGTAGTTCTAGAATCATAGAATGGTTTGGGTTGGAAGGGACCTTTAAAGGTCATCTAGTCCAACCCTTCTGCAGTGAGCATGGACAACTTTAGACCAGGTTGCTCAGAGCCCTCTTCCAACTTGACCTAGAATGTTTCTGGGGATCTTCCACAGGTACTGGTAATCTGTGTAGGAAAAGCAGCTTCAGTAGTCTTGTCTCCCAGGATTATAGTGGTGAGGTTAAGTGAAGATCAGTGGTACATGAAACTGATTTAACTGTACACCTAGTAGCTTAAAATCTGAGGAACTGAGTTTGCAACAATCTTTGGCAGGTTTGTTACTCATCTTCCTGTGGAAGCTTCAAATGTTTTCCTCAACAATGGCATTCACACCTGTTCTAAAAAGCACTAGTCACTTGCCTCAGCAATTAGTGCTAAGAAAAAGGCTTTTTTTTTCCCCAAGGAAACAGATCTTTGTGTAACCAACTACCAAATGACAAATTATTTGCTCAATAATGAAATACAATTTTAAAGCATTTGTACTCAAATCGTCATCAAAATAAAGCTACTGTGGTGATGTGAAAATTAGGATTTAAGACCTCTTAGTGAAAGGACTGCATTTATTTGATGCTTGAATTGCTTTAAGTGAGGCTTTAATAAAATCTCTTGTGATTGCTCCAAATAAAGTACAGGAGGGTAGTACCAGCTTTGACATTTCCTGTCTCTGGATCTGAATACTTTGAGGGTGGCCGGATTGCTGTTGTGGGACACAGGCAGAAGTAATAGTTGAAAAATAATTAAATGTGACAAAGTAGATGTTTACATTTGAAGAAGACACATTTTTGTCACATTAAGGCATTTCTCAATGAGTTTTTTATCAAAACTTGTTTATCTTTGTTTTCTGGGTGATTAATTCAGTAGCACTAGCATAATTTATTGCATACTTTCACCTACTACAGATGAAGACAAGGAAATTCTAGATGTTCAATGAAGCCTAATTGTAAAACATTTTCTACATTCTGAAAAGTAAATTTTTAGTTGGGGCCAAGATTTGTGCTCATATTTTTAAGTGACGTACCTTTCACATTCTTAGAGTCTTGGTAAGATATTTCTGTTTTAAAACTGAAAACATTCATTTAAGTTGCGTTTCATTTAAACACAAAAGGAGAAGCAGACTTTTCAAAATGTATAAAGTTTATTCAAGAACTGAGTTTTCAGTTGAATCTTGCAATTGCCTTTTTGCATAAAGCTATAGAAAGATACACAAGTTTCAATACTGAAGGATTGTGAAACGGAAACAAAAAGGGTTGTGTTTGGGCAATCACCTGTAAAGTTTTAGTAACATTTTGATATTTACTTTTCCACTATATAACAATCCCAACCATTTCCAAGAACTTCTGTAAATAATTCTTTCTGAGGGAAAAAAATATGCAAACATTACAGTTCACTGTGCTGGGTAATATTTTTTTTTCCTTCTTCATTTGGACAGCATTTTTGAAAATAAACTAGCGAAGTGCATACTCTCCTGTGCCATAATTTTCTGTTCATCTGTAAATATTTACTGCAGTTTGATTCAAGTAGACAAAATAATTTTGAAGTATTAAAGAGAGATGGAAAGACATTCAGATGGAGATATCAGAAAAGATTGAGATTAACAACAATGCAGATTATAGCATCACCTGATTATGCTCTGGTAATTTTATTATAAACTTTGTTTCTCTGCTAACCACACCTAAAAGAAAAAAATCCAAAAATGTTCTTCAGTGGCCATCCATACTTTAAAAAGCTACAATAGTTACCGCAACTTCTTAATTGAGGTGTCATAATGCTTAGTAGTTTTACTAGCCAGGGAACTGTACTCTGATTTTCCTAGCTATATAAGTAAAAATGTTAATTAAAACAGAGAAACTGCAATGTAAGAAGTTGTAATGGAAGTGATTTCCAAATTTAGGCATTAGGTTACTTTTATGATACATGGAAAGCCTAGATTCAATTCCTTGCCCTGTATTAACTGGAAAATCACATTTGAAAATGTACATCCAAAACAAAAGTTTAAAATGGATAACTTTCAAATACGCTGTTTCCATTGCCAGCAGAATAGGCAGTTGTAACCAATATACTTATTTACAGTGTCTGGCTAACATTCAGGGATTAGATTAGGTAAATAAGTAGCTGGGTACCACATGGCCATATGTTCCTTGATGTCAGAAACATGAGTAGGATGACAATGCAAAATGCCTTTGAAACTAGGTAGTGACTGAATTCTCCAAGGACTGAAGTCCCTTTTTTGCTGTTATACAACATCTATAAGAGACTGTAGACATTACAGCCCTCTAGGTTACTTGTAGCAACGGTTTTTAGGTATCTGGCACCTGCCTTGGAATTTGCTATCCTTTATTTTAATACTCATACCTTATATCCAATGAATAAGCTACACCTGCTCATAATTCGTTTTGTAAAAGCTTGCACATGGAGCTGGAACCACCTAAACTGACTAAAGGAATGCTGAAGACAGGCTTCTGTTAAAGTCTGACTCAGCTGAGGGCTTAGATTTAGAGAGAGATAACTGCGAGATAGCGTAGAGATACCTCTTCTCTTCAGGGCCAACTACCCTGGACTCACTCCTGTAGGTAGATGTCTACGCCCAGGAAAAGAGAATTTCAGAAATGGAAGATGTGTGGCTTCCTTCTGCTTTAAGAAGTATGTTAGCAACGAGAATACTCTCTAAATAACACGGGAGACTGTGATTCACTCACCTCTTTTGCCTGATGGGACCCAAAAGCTCACCTTAAGCAAGTCTCCTACTTTTCCTATCAACGTCTTTCTGGTCTGTATTAATTGCTGAGGGCTCCACCCTGCTAAAGAAGGGCAATTTCAGTATTGTACATTAGACTTCTGGATAAATTACGAAGGCAGCCCTTGAGGCAGGGACTACCCAGGGCTTTTCCACAACAACAACAGATACTCTTAACTGGAGGCTCTTTCTCTACTCAATCTTTTGTGGGTATCTGGGATCATAACTGAGTGTTGGATTTCTTTGCTTGACCACCAGAGCTGAAGTACCAAGTTTAAAAAATGGCATAGTCTGAACAATTCCTCTGTTCTGATTCTCCTGCTTTAAGGATGACCATTCTTTTCACTAGAAGATGGGTGTTCTATGGTTCAATAACAATAACGGATTAAAATCTTTCTGTAAGTAGACACCAAGGCACTATGTGATAGCATATACTCCTACCTGGGTAATAATATAATCAAGTATATACAAAACAGCATCAAAGGAATTAAAAACCCATGAGGTTTAAACATCAGACTATTAAACACAAATCCTGCTACCCAGAGGTGCGCAAACAATTTATTTGTGTTCAGTGCACCACTGTACAAGGGAATGGGTCTGCAGCTGTGTTTCTCAACAAGGTTAATAAATGGTTTGTCAGCTCTGGTGAACATTTATTTTGTATCCAAAGTCCAAATGTAAAAAAATAATAAAGAGTAGTTTTACTCTCTCCGTTTGTGATGGAGTCCCACTCTGACAAGATCAGAAATATCAGTCAACAGCTGCAGATGGAAATGAAATACTCATCTTATTTGAATCCTGTGGGCTGCAAAAAAGGATTTTTTTCCCCATTGCCCAAATAGTTCCTTGTGTCAGACAATCTGGAGCCACATATTTTTTTTTCTTTTTACTAGTCCAGCTGGCAGAGTAAATTGCCTTGTTGAATTAGCATGTCTTGAATATATAAAAGGGTTTAAATGAGTACAATGGTACAGGCAGTACAACAAACTATTGCTATTATAAAATATACTAACATATTTCTCTGTTGTATAGGGAGCAGATTTGTGACATAGGGAGGTGTAAATGACTCCTGGAGCTTTTTGTATTAGTTATTTTTATATGAATCTCAGTAATAAGCAAATCAGCATATATGTTGCCAAATTAAAACGGAAAGCTATTAGCAAATTAACACCTTTTACACAGAACTTATACAAATACCACATTTTTCATATCTTGTGTTATTGCAAGAACAAAATTGCATAGACCATTTGCTGGCACTTTCTGAATTCCGTAAGTAATGCTTTGTCTTACCAAATAGTTCAAGTAGTTCCCTCAATTTGATTTCACCCACTACTGCAGTGTTTACATGTAGTGAGAGGAAAAAAACCACGAAGCTCCAAAATATCAACAATGACATAATTATCTGACTGAATAATAGTTCAGCAAAGAAACACATTCCTTTTTTTTTTTTTTTAATGCTCTCTGTAAGGCTGTTTTCAAAGTGTTACTAACAGAACATATAATTTGATTGAAGCAATTCTTCTGAAGTTGAAATGTCATTTGTGCTCTTCTTCCCCATTCACCCTGTAGTCCAGAACTGTAGATACAGATTTGTTTTCTAAACTGAAGTACTGTGTTTTTAAAATTATGAAAATTCTGCTTTTGGTAATGGTCTTTAGCAATAATATAAAACTCAGACTGGCAAGGGGATGCGTGGCCTTTTCTGGTGCCTCACTGGCAGACCCGGCTGTACTCTTGGCAAGTGGAGCCCACACCGGCCACGGACAAGTAGAGCTTTCCATCCGGACACACGCAGATCTCGTAGAGCCCGTGAGAAATATGGGATCCACCCCTTGTACCCTCAGGTAATTTGGGCAGTCTCACAGTTTCAGCATCAAGCAAAAGCTGCACAGGATAAAGCAGGAGAAATGGGCTCATTAGAGAAAAGAATGCAATAGCTTGCCATAAAACAACCTGACTTTGTCTCAGCAGTGGTTTAAGAACAGCCTTCTACGCAGACTTGTTATATTCAAGCCTGTTCTGAGACCCAGGCTCTTCTAGGCCTAGGTTCTAGGATAAGCTGGTGCTCATCCCCTTCCTTAACAGAGACCTCGTAAAGTTCAACAAGGCCACATACAAAGCATGGATACAGGCTGGGCAATGAGTGGTTTGAGAGCAGCCCTGTGAAGAAGTACTTGGGGGTACTGGTGGATGAAAAACTGAATATGAGCAGGAAATGTGTGCTTGCAGCCCAGGAAGCCAGTTGCACCCTGGGCTCCATCAAGAGAAGCGTGACCAGCAGGCTGAGGGAAGCGATTCTGTCCCTCTACTCTGGTCTCATGAGACCCTGCCTGCAGTATTCCAGCTCTGGAGCCCCCCAGCATAAAAAAAGACATGGACCTGCTTGAGCTGGTCCATGATGAGGGCCATGAAGATGATCAGGGGGCTGGAGCACCTCCTTGTGAGGACAGGCTGAGAGAGTTGGGGTTGTTCAGCCTGGAGAACAGAAGGCTCTGAGGAGACCTTATAGCAG
Source organism: Merops nubicus (assembly GCF_000691845.1). Classification (NCBI taxonomy): domain Eukaryota; kingdom Metazoa; phylum Chordata; class Aves; order Coraciiformes; family Meropidae; genus Merops; species Merops nubicus. The sequence continues at coordinate 6,076 of NW_008590561.1, read as the reverse complement.
CTTTCCAGTATTTAGAAGGGGCCTACAGGAAAGATGGGGAGGGACTCTTTATCCAGGAGTGTAGTGACAGGATGAAGGATAATGGTTTTAAACTGGCAGAGAACAGATTTAGATGAGATGTAATTCTTTGCTGTGAGGGTGGTAAGACACTAGAACAGGTTGCCCAGAGGTGTGGGTGCCTCCTCCCTGCAAGTATTTGAGGCCAGGTTTGGATGGGGCTTTGAGCAACCTGATCTAGTGGAAGGTGACCTTTCCCTCAGCAGTTGGGTTGGAACTAGATGATCTTTAAGGTCCCTCTCAACCTAAACCACTTTTTAATTCTGTGATTTATGATAAGAGGTGGGGGCCCCGGCTATACAATGGATAGCAGGGCACGGGTGCTGCTGCTGCCATGGGACCCAGGTCTGCCCCGGCCTGAGAGCTGACGCCTCGCGGCCATGCCAGCTGGTTATGGGTGGACACACAGGTTAGTCTGGAGTGCCTTTGTGGAAGAACTGGCACTGTACAGCCTTGCACAGGGGATAAACAGGCTGCTGCATGTCCTGTGCTGCTGCTGCTGGGACAGCTCTTAATGTCTGCAGAGCTTCACTCCTTAATTTAACAACTCTGTGGCTATCTACCTCTGGGCCAAGGTCCCTGCTGGGATGCCAGGTTATCACTGTGCTAGTGGGGAGCTGAGCACTATCAGAGTTTTATTAGAAAACATTTCTCTAAGTTAATACATTATGTCAATTGGTAGCATTATTTAATCTCACCTATAAATAAAAAATCTTATTGTTGACACCACTGAATTTAACATCCTGTCTCCCAAAATCTGAGGAATTAAATTAACAAAACTTGAAAAAAAGCCTTGAAGTTACATAAAGACAGCAAGATTAACCATAGTTATGGTAACTGAAGTGCTTGTACTCACCACACCATCACTGCTGTGTAGTTTGATATCCATCTGGGAAAGAGCTTCAATATTCCCAGCTTGTGCTTTGATATTAATTCCTCGTGGTGCATCCATGCTCAAAGATCGAGTCGGTGATTCCAACCTGAAAGCAGGAGCAGGAAATCTGACAGTGGCACATTCTCATATGTTCCTTATTTTTGAAAAATAAGTAAGCTTTGAACAAGAACTTGAAGGATGTCCCCTGAAGTCATGTAATAGCTGCAGTTTCTTTTTTCTTCAGGCAGGCTTGAAAAAGGAGGTAAATGTTTAAAAACACCAAAGTATCCCAAATGAAAAATATAGATAAATTCATAATACAAATGCAAGGTATTATTTCAGAGACTACTTCAGATTATTTCAGTATAATGGTTGTTAATGCTTTAAAACTGAAACCTATTTTTACATTCTTTGGTTTTAATGTATTTCATTTTTTGACATCATAAAATATTGAAATTCAAACAATTTAGTGCAGTCTGGAAGTTTTTTAAACAAGAGTTTTGACACGACTATCCATTGGAGCAAGATTTCACTCAGAGTGTGTGTGTGTTGCTTAACTGGATAGCATCTGAAACTTAAAATCCAACAGCTTTGTTAGAAATAAAAATTGTACAACAGAAGGGTGCAAACCCCAAGATGCCACAAGATGGCAGGAATGTACTGTATTAGCTGAGGAATCACCTTGGCGGGCCAGCTGTCCAGGATTAATGATCTTTATTTTCCAAAGAGACAGGTCTTGTTTTTATGCAAAGTTCTGGTATCATTTCCATGATAAGTAGCAAGAACAGAAGTACTAATTAAAAATCATGAGAAGACTACCAACTACATGCTAAAGGAATGAAACCATCTTACACGCAATGCTAATGTAATTGTCTGATGGGTTTCAGTTTCTCAGACTGCTTCAGTGCTTCCTCTTCTTGCAGTTACTGCATTAAAACTAGAATTCAAAAGAAGCCAGTTTGTGCTTGTGAAAAACTTCAGTTCTATCTCAGAATTCTGAGGAAAATAATTCCAGCTGATATTTTAAAACCTAAACCCATGATTGAGCATAGTTAAGCACAGTCACTGAAACTTCATTTTTCATCCCCAAATCTGAAAATATCTCAGGCAATATTTGCTTATCACTGCTGGCCAGGGGTAGCAGAAGATTTGAACTTTGATCTTCAAAGGTTCCTTCCAACTCAAACTGTTCTATGACTCTGTGTTTCTATGATCTGCCTCTTCCCATCATCTCCTGGATTAGTCACCTTCAATTAATTTAAATTCTGGATTAATAATTTAAATTCCTAACAATGAGTAACTGCATCATGGTTCCATATTTGGACTATACGAATAAAATAGTTTGATTCCCTATCCCATGACTGTGAGTTGGCACAAACTTCTGTCACAATCATGCTGAGTACAAGGGCATATGCGTGTGTTCTGTATCAGACATCTAATGCAGTATTAGGAAGTTTTATTAAGCAGAGTTTGTGATTTAAAAACATTCCCCTTACTTTTTGCTTTAGATCCTTAGATTTACACTTTGATGAAACAGGATATCAATTTTTCGCTGAGTGATTTACACAGGAGGTCTATTTCATGGGAATATTTTTTATGCACATTTATATGGGCTATATAATGAAAAATTAATTGAAGTTTGTACTTTCAGTATTTAAAAATGAATATATTTTCATAAGTTAGTGTCAAGGTAGTTGAATATAACTGTTGTGATAGTGTGTTTTAACAAAAAACAATAAACATTTAAATAGCTTATTTTTTTTGTAAACTATTTCACCTACATAATTATTGTATACATAGGCAAAAATATTATTTTTAAGCTCTACTGAATATTACAAAAAATTAATGGGACGGAGTTTTGAAGAGCATATTAGACCTGGAGTTTGAAAAGCAATCAAGCACTGGAGAAATATTTCTTACTTTCTTCTAAAATTAATGTTGGCAAGAAGCCTACAGACTTCAGAAGCATTTACAGATTTATGATATGACTTACATAGAATTTAAATTACATGGCAGAATTACATTTGATATATTAATCACAACCCTAAATTTCTGCTGTTCATACATGTCCTATTTCTAGATTAATTAATTAAGTAATTAATTAATGGCAGTGGGAACTACCATGAAGCTTGAGCAGTGATTTTAAAGCCTTCTGGAACTATTATGCATGAGATTTTAGCAAATACAACTTCATACACCATTCAAAGGTTCAGGGTCTAAACCCCAGGTGTACTAAATAAGAAAAAGGCACCTAGAATAGAAATGACCTGAGCTGGATCTTGACTTTGTCCCTTCTCAGTCCCAACATGATCCCGAAGAAACATGACTTCCTCAGCCCCTTAGACACTGACCTCATAGTCACCCAAAATTCTCCAGTGGTCTCAGCTCTGAAGCACTTCCAATTTGTCATTGGTGGGCAGGTTTGGACTTCTCGTGTATGCTTAGGAGTCTGGGGACCACAGAACTGTCCTAGTAGAGGAGCTGAATGACAGAGATACTTGTATGGACTCAAGGTGTCTCAGAAAGATATGAATAGAGCACTGCAATTATCAGCATTACTGGTGTTTTAAATAGACAGTTATAAAGCAAAATGGAGTTTATTTTTTTTATCAGTGGATCTACTTAAAATGGCTGATGGGAGGATGCTGTTCTGCACTGCAAATGGTTTGGCTTAGTCAGAAGACACATGACTGCGCAGATAATGGCTGATAAGAAAGTTTCAAGTTCTGTTCCCTCGGCAATAAAGGAAGAAGAGAGTAGGCTGGGCTAAACAAACCAGTGATGTGCATCCCTCCAACGTCTTGGCAAAACAAGAATTTGGTTTGCTTGCAAATGCTGGAGGGTGTTTGGAGACTGAGAGGACAGAAATTTATTGTCATAGACTTATTGGTCATTTTATAGTGTTTGTTTGAATTCAGGCAGTAGAATGATGATGGAATATATTGTTACCAGTCACTTTATCTTTTTAAAAAATTACAGGCATATAAATTACATTTAACAGAATGGAGTGAGGATCTTTATCATGTAGAGGAATTAATCTATGTAATGTGCTGTTCTAAATGAGACATCTGTCACAGCTTCTATCTCATTTGGGAAGATGGATTCTGTACTTATAAGTAGCTTCTACATAATGTGGTAGCTGCCAGGGGACTATAAGCAAGCAGTGTGGTGCAAGAGGAATTCATCAGGATGGCCCAACATTTGATGCTGAGGACCTGACACCCCTTATTACACATACCCTCAGAAATACTCTGGACTAGCTGTTGCCTGACCTTGAAAAGTGGATGCCTGGAAAATCTGGAGTACATTATGGATTCTCCAAGAAAGTATAGATTTCAAGTTAAGTTCATCCAAAAGTCATCCTGTTCATGTACCACAAACAGTTCCATAATGAGAACCAAGATGTGGAGAGCTCAAGCAGTAGGGAGGTATCATCCAAAAGCATGTTCCTAATTTGAGTTAAGGCACTTATGTAGACACATCCACAGAACATAAGCAATGGAAACCACACCTAGGCCCACTCGCAGAGTAGGTGTTTTGCCTTGCTCTCCTCCACCCTGATCCCTGCAGCTACCTGGAGGTTTGTTGGCAAAGTACAGGGAAACTGCAAACTGTCAGCTAATGAAAGTCAGGGAAGGGTTGGGGGAGTAGGTGGTCCCTGCTAGTATTTCATAGCTCTGTCATCTGCTGGACATTGGTCCTCCAGTAATCCACTGCTACTAAAACTACCGATTACAAGGAAGACATTATTTTTATTGCTGTGTTCTTACTTGTTGGTAAGATAGTTCCAGAAGTCGAGTATACTGTCTTGGCTGCTTGCCACAGAAAACTGGTGTTGAGGTGTGCAGAATAATTCATGAAGAACTGTGTGAAAGTGTTCTGAGGGAACCTGGACAGCATTCAGGCTCTGGATCTGCAACCATCCCAGCAATGTAAAGGCTCCGAGATTTCCACCTTTCCCTATGAGCATGGTGCTAACTCACTGAGATACCGGGTCACCAGAAACTGCTCAGTGTAGGGAGGATGTGAGGTGAGTGACAGCCTGCTACCATTGTGATAACGAAGCAACTGATACTGCCTGTGCATGCTGCAGAAATATCGATCTCTTCTTTCATCCTGTTCTGGCAGGAGACAGGAGGGTACTTTGCTGATCTTTTAAATGCCACAGTGCATTAGAAAGTTGGTTTTAGTACTTCAGAAAGAGTACCACAGTCTTCTGGAGCACATTTCCTACTGCAGGATGAGGTTGCTTGACTCTTAGAGCAGGACAGAGGAACCAGCTTGCTTTTGTGACTTTGGGGAATTGTTTATTCTTTCTTTCTGGCCACTTTTTGTCCTTTCCATCTCATGAGTCAGCATCTCTCCTGAAGTCAGTGGGGACAGAATTCTTCAGTGTGATTTCAGATAGAAGTTCCCCACATGTATTCATTCTTCCCAGCACCTGTCTGAGGAAGACTATGGTTACTGTAAGTGGACTGGACAGGTAGAACTGCCTCTAAAATTGTGGTGCACCCAAGAAATGGTGTGCCCATAAACACTGCTAGCCCCCTTTTTTTCCCCTTGATTTTTAGTTAAAATAGCTTGCTCAATTTTACCATACAGAGAAGACTTTATGAAATATAAACCTGGCACTACAGTGTGGTAAACTTCTTAGCAGTGTGCAGTGTATTAAGTATTTGACTTAAATATGTTCTTGTATCAGTAGAACAGAAACACCTATGTATTTTAGCCCTGACTCAGCTTTCATTAAAAAAAGGGCCCTTGCACACAGGAGAAAAGAAAATGTCAAATATACTGGACTTGATTTATTTTACTCTGTATCAGGTTATTTCATAGCAGTATGTTAGTTTAGATCATTAACAAGATATTGGTCTTGTGTTCATCCATATGGTGGGGTTATTTTGTGAAGCCCTGTTAAACACTGAAAGAACAGAAGCTGAGTCCAGGCAGAACCTAAATGCTGGCTAGTTCATAAGGCTTTTTCATTAAAAGTTTTTCACAAAGCTTTCTGGTATTGATTTTTGTGAGAGTTCATAAAATATATTTCTACATCACTTCTACTTCTCTAATGTGCTCAGTCTTCCTCCCAGAGTGCTCTGGTATAATTAAAATAAATGGACCCATGAAAAAGAGCCAAATATATAT
>NW_008590560.1:0-2026 GCF_000691845.1 Merops nubicus | reverse complement strand
CTCTCCGCCCAGCTCTCCAGCCTGTAATGTGACAATAAGTGTGCAGAAAAACAAGCTTTCACTTGACTTATGCTCCCATAAAAGTGGGTTTGGCAGCTTTCCACTTTTCTTTACCAGCCCTTGAAATATTTAACTGTTATATTCGTACTACATGAAGACTGTAGCTAGGCAAGCAAGTGAAAGCTTTCTTCCTTAAGGACAGGTGATCACTGCTCCAGGTAGGCTTTGCCTGCCATAACATGGGCTTGTGTGCTGCAAACCAGAGCTTTGGTTTTGTTGTGTGTCATTTAAAGTCCTGATAATTCATAATGGAAGGAGCATATCAGTCCTCAAAATATTTTTTCTCATTTATTTGTCACAGTCAAAAGAAATAAATGGCAAAGACAAAGAGAGGACATTTTGGTTTTAACAGGCTCTGCAAAGACAGCAGAAGCTGGAGTCAGTGCTTAAGCAGTTAGGATAATTTTTGGCTATGCATGTAGTGCAATGTGTAAACATTGGTACCGTTGGGCTCAGAGCCTTTCTGACTGCAAGTGCTTTAAAAATAAAAGAGGCAGGTAATTACTTAATTAGGCAACTTCATAAAAGAGCAAGTTTTCCTTGACTATGAGGGAAACAAGTGGTGTTGGAGAAGAACAGAGTTTTCTTGATTACAACTTTAGTCACTGAAAAATATAAGTTTATTACAATCTAAACTTCTTTAAAAAATGAACTAATTTCCACCAAAATAATTTTCAGGAAGAAGCTTTGCCTGGGACATGGGAGAGCCAGGCTGAATTCTTTGTCCCAAGAGTGTGAGACTCAATCTTTCTGACCCCTGCAATTCTGGCTTTTCTTCAGGAGCTAGGATGTTCTTCAGGTTTTCTGTTGAAAAACATGAGATTTAATCTTCAACCCAATGTGCTAAGGAAAGAAATATCCAGCTCTTTGCTGTCTTTGCTAAAAGGTTGGTTTTGTTTCCTCATAAATTCCTTGGATTTTGGAGTGAGAGCCCAAATTTTGCACTAAATCAGATAATTCTCTGGTAGTTGCTCTTTCAGTTCACATCCAGGTTCAAGGTATTATTGGAACATGTGGCTTGCCACAGATCTTTTCAGATTTCCTCTCAGTCTGCACTGATAAGGAAATAAGAAAGAGCAATGCATTTCAAAACTTACTTGGCCTCTCGAGTCTGAGAATTCATTCATAGACTGTAATATCTGGAACATCCAGGTCTGGAATGCAATTCAGGAACAAGGGAGAATGGAAAAAGCACATAAACATTAGTCAGTGGCCTGGTGTGTTGTCAGTGATGCTGTTCATGACTTTTTTTTTCTCCGCCAGTGGGAGAGAAGGTGCCAGCAGCACTGCTACTTGCCAGCCTGGTTAGACTGTGCTGGATCTCTGTGCAAGGCAGGAAAAGAGAAGAAGCTTTGTTTCACGTTCATGGTGCCCAAACTGGGGACTGATGTCAGGGCTTGTAAAATGCACCCTAAAGTAAATCAATGGTTGTCAAAGATGAGCCTTCTGCCATCACATCCTACACCCTCCTTCCTGAGCTGGTCAAGCTGTCCTCTGCAAAGTCAGTAAAGTTTTCTAGAGTCCACTATTCTCATCTGAAGACATTTGCAGCTGTAATGAGCAAGGATATCTTTTTAATTTCCACTCTCCATGTTATTGACCTACTTATTCTTGTGCCAGGTTTCTTCATACTAGTTCCTTTCTCTCTTTTTCCTGCTTGCCTCCACCTCCTCCTCACTGTCTTGAAATACATGGACATCAGTGTATAGGGACTGGGTGAGCTGATTTTCCCATAGCAGCCCTTGTGCTGCAGTGCTTTTGTGTTGGGAGTTAGAAGGGTGTTGGTTAACACACATAATGTGACCACCACTGAGCAGTGCTTGCACAGCACCAAGGTTCTTTCTAACATTCCCTGCACAGTGGGATAAGGGGAGTCAGGAGCTTGCGAGGAATGTGACCTGACCAAATGACCCGAATTGAACAAAGGGATTTTCAATAACATATGATGTCAGCTCAACTATAAAGC
>NW_008590559.1:0-1504 GCF_000691845.1 Merops nubicus | reverse complement strand
ACCGCCGGGGACCCGCGGAGCATAACCGGTGTGAAAAAGGCGACGGGAGGTGAAAAAAAGCCAAGACAAGCAGCAGCTCTCGCTCGCCTTCCCCGCTAGCTACCGTCACGCACCACAGCCTACAGCTACCGCTCCTCCAAGGGCGAGGGGTGACAACACGGCATCTCCAGCGTCACTTCTACAGACACTAATAGCGATACGAGTTACGAGTTTCTATCAGTTCCAGCTGATTTATTAAAATTGTCAAGATACAGACTTTCAGCATTAAAAAAAAAAAAAAAAACAGGCTATGATGTTGACAGTGCACAAGTCTGCTTTTGCCATCGTTTGCTACAAAATATGCAGATGGTCTGTACTTTAGATTATATTGCACAATATGAGAAACTTTTTTAACTATGTGCCTTTTTTCTTTTTTTTTTTTTTTGCTAAAATCGAGAATCCAGTTTCATACCTTCCATCTGGGGCCCCATCCACATATCACAGCGTATGAGATACATAAAGTCCTACTATAGTACAGTACATATACAATCTTTTAAACTAAGATAACAGCTCTGAGGTCTATATCACCATTTTCAATAAATCTTTACCTACAAATATTGAACAAATCTGAACTATAGCTGTACAAAAAAAGTGTTTGTTTCTTTTTTTTTTTTTAAAACCACAAGGCCTTTAGATGCAAGGATTATTTTTTTAAAATTTTAATCCTTTTAAAACCAGGACGTAACGTACCAACAAACTTGCATGCTAAAAACAGAGAAAAAAAAAAGAAAATAAAAGGGAAGAAGTGCCTGAAAAGTCTTACTGAAAAAACACAGCAAGAATGTTCCCTTTTCACTGTACAAAAATACGCCTGAAAATATATTAATTTTTAAAAAAGACTGAGGTCTGTTATGTATCAAAAATGTTTCAATACCTTTTTGTACTGAGGTCTAGGCTGTCTGGTATTCAATCAAGGAGGTATAAGGGAACAAGTTACAAAAAAAAAAAAAGTTGGCAAGTAGAAATCACATTTGTAAAACCATAAACAATTTGATCTGAAAAGTAAACTCTGATCTTAAGTCAGTTCAGTTATTTGTAAGCGTTTGTACAGTCTGCATTTTTTCAAGCTCCCTGCAGCTTTGTTAAGAATCGGATGCATAGAAGACATCAGTTTTCTCCCTCCAAAAAAAGTTGCAATGGTCCCTTTCAGAAAAATAATAATAATAAAAAAAATTAGAACAGTTCTTTAAGATCTCTCACGGGAAAAAAAAAAAAATCCACAAACCCCCTTGAGTAACAGTTGTGCTGCCAAAAGACTTCTTTGCAGACCATCTTCCAGACTTCAATCTGAGACCGACAAGCTTCAAACAGCGCCTTCTGTATCATTTTTTTCCCCCAGTCCCATTTGCCTTTGCTGTTGTTGTGATCACCAAATGCAATAAAAAAACTTAAAAAAACACAAAAATAATAATAAAAAAAATAAAATCACAACTCCCGGGCTCGGAACTAACTTCGAGATTTTTTT
>NW_008590558.1:0-546 GCF_000691845.1 Merops nubicus | reverse complement strand
GCCACAATTGGAAAAGAGAGTGGTCCAAGGTTAATACTGATTTTGGAAATTCCAAGCACCTGGTTTCATCTTTGAGCTTGGCGAATTCCCCGCCCTGGGTATATTCTAGTGGGCTGAATGACCAGTTAGGCCTGTTAGAGTGTTGGTTCCCTTGTGGGCCTGTCGAACAGCCACCCCCAAGAAGGCCGTCTGGTTGTCTCCTCTGCCGGTTTCTATTTACCACTGACCAATCACCCCGTGATTTCTCCTGTTTTCTTGGAGGAGGAGGAGACGGGGGAGGAGATTGAGGCTGCCTCACAGCCACCTCAGCACAGGTGACTTTATTAATTTGTTTGTTCGAATGCAATTCTTGAATACCCTTGCATATTATACTAGAATTCAGTAGTAGGGTGGTTAACTGGTTCCAGGTAATGCTTCTTCTTCCTGCCTCAATGTCATCTTGGATCGCCATTACGATATTCTGTAGTTGCATAGGGAGTAGCTGGATTAATGGAATTAATCTCTCTCCCTTTATTTTTACATTCATAGGGTTATTCTGTTTAGGTT
>NW_008590557.1:0-297 GCF_000691845.1 Merops nubicus | reverse complement strand
TGTGAGTGTCAGGAAGGGACCACAACCATGAGTTCTTCTTGGGGGTCATCACCACCTCTGTCCCTGGGAGGGTGTAATGACAGGTCACCAGGGAGGCATTAAGGATGTGAGAGTGTCAGGGACCACCCAAGTGTCCTCAGTAGCATGCACCCTCTCCTAACTGTCCCAAAAATGTGTGACAGCTCAGTGAGGACAGACCCCAGCCCAACACCATGGTCACTGCTGGCAGTGCACACGCTGAGCTTCTCCTGCTCACCATGACTGTGGGTCTTGTTCTGCTGCAGAGTACCCAAAATA
>NW_008590556.1:1127-8689 GCF_000691845.1 Merops nubicus | reverse complement strand
CACACGCTCTGTTATGGTCTCTTGGCTCTCAGCCTATCTGAGAGTTCTCAGCTCTCGCCGCTTGCCAAAGGCCGTGGCCTTTCCGTGGGGTTTCTCACCCTCAGGTCCAGTAAAGCTGAAGGATCAGGAGGGACAACCGCACACGCTCTGTTATGGTCTCTTGGCTCTCAGCCTATCTGAGAGTTCTCAGCTCTCGCCGCTTGCCAAAGGCCGTGGCCTTTCCATGGGGTTTCTCACTGGTTTGTGTCATACTGAACTGGGCAGCAAAAGGGTCCTGGAACTACAAGGATGTTGTTAAAAATGATACTTTTGGTTTTGCCTGGGGAAGTTATGCTGCTCTCCACAATACTCTGACACCACTAGAGTCTGCGATTCCATTTCAAGTATATTTGATATGATTGTGATTGTTATTATCTTAGTTATCAAAAAAAGATGTTGTGTGATTGGCAGTGAATTTGTTGTTGATTCTGTTTGTTTTTCCAATGCTTGCTATAATGTGGTGTCGGATTGGGAAGCAGTACAGGGGTATGCTTCAGGCTGCCATCTCAACCCACAGAGTGTATGTCGCTCCCGAACCAGACCCTGCAGTTCCCCAGGCTCCACACGGCTCTGCCCACACTCCACACACGCCCAGGAGTGCTGCTGCTGCTGGCCCAGCCCCAATACCCAGCAGTGCTGCTGCCCCAGCTCCAGCAACCAGCACTGCAGCTACACAACCAGCCCCTGCAGACACTCGCCCTCAATCTGCACCAGTAAAGGTTGCTCCTGTAAGAGAAACAAACCTAACGCCTAGAACAAGCCACCTGGTTAGTTAACACCAGAGCATCCATCAATCGAGCCAGTCCTGCCCAGTCAGACCCTTTACATACAGCAGAAGGGGATAAAGGCCCTGTGGTGTATGAAAGGAATTTGCTGGGGAAAACTGTGTGGGTATTCCCTGCTTTGGGCAAAGGCAAACCCATCCCTGGTGTTGCTTTTGCTCAAGGACCTGAATGTACTTTGTGGGTGATGATGAAAGGTGGTGAAGTACAATGTGTACCTTAGGGAAATTCAACTCTGGGTGAAAATACTCCATTGTAAAGCTCTGCATTATATAATGTGCTACTATTGAAGCGCCAAATAGTATCTTCCACATGTGAAATTAAAAAGGACAATTAAGTACAAGGAAATACTGTTGAAAGTTCCAAGTGTAATCACAAAAACATAGAATGAAACATTCAGGTATTTTTCAATAGCTTTTTATTTCCTTCGTTGCTAGTGTCTTGCCAAAGCTGTCTGCAGTGTTTTGCTCCTGTCCTGCAGTACAATAGAAAAATAGAGGAGAGAAAGTTAACAGTTGAAAAAATAAATCACATTAGCTGAATAAAAAAAAATAACATTTGGAAAAATTAGGCAGGAGGTGTTCAAATTTTGAATTTAAAAAACGAAGCAAATCTTTCTGTCATCTGTAGTTTGACATCAGCTATTTGTGCATATATGCCAATATATAGACAGACACATATACAGATAACTCTCTGGGCATTTCTTCCTATTAGTCTTGCATTTTTGAAAATCAATAGTCTTTGGTTTTCTAAGCTTTTTATCTACCTTTACTTTCAAGGTATTTAAGTGCATTCTTCTAAGAATAAAGGCAAATAAAAAAAAAATCCTATCCATAAGAACCAAGAATACCAAGATTATTCTTGAAAGTGTGTTTTGGATGGGGTCTTCATTTCAACAAGGTCATTTGCTTCATAAGTGTATGTTCCTTCTCTTGGAGTACACTAACACTTCCTTTTCTCTCTGTGAACAAATTCCTGAAGAAGAAATGCCAGAAGATAAGTACTATGGTTTTTAGTTTAAAATGTCTCCTGTTGCCTCTTTCATGGACTTCTGATGCCAGTGAGACAGAGCTTCTGATACCTTAGTACCTTTCAAAGTGAATAAAATAGCACAGCTACTTCCAAAGAGTCTGTTTTGATCTGATACCATTTTTCAAAGATGTAAATGATAAAAGATGTAGGGTAAAGGAAAATCAGAGTCAGTATTTGAAACTATTTACATCTGTGCTTGTTTGCTTTTTCTAATGGCATCAAACTATTGGATGTTTAACCTTGGTGATATGTAATTTTTTCAGAAATAGTAGGGTCGATGCAGCCCCAGTAGAGGTGGGAGTGATTCAGTAAACTGGGCAGCCCTAATAAGGAGCTACAGTTGTCATCTCTCCTAGTAAATCTATATTGGTGAGCCAGATGTTCTGTACCCAAATGCTGTGGTGTTTTTTCCTTTAAAAGAGAAGACTGGCAACAACAGTTTCTGGGATCTGCTCTATATTTTCACATATATCATTGGTGAGCTTCAGTTCACACATTTGTGTATAGTTTTAATGCTGTAAAAGGTTTGATGAGGCTTAACCTCAGCACTTGGAAAACAGTAGAGGCAAAGATGCATATTAGAGTGCTGCATTAATACTGCAAGAAGGAAATATCTTGATTCAAAAATGCTCAACAAGTAGCAGTGTCTTAGTGTTCAGTACTGGTTGTGGTCCTGCAGGTAAATTAAACCTCCCTGGATTTTTTTTTTACAATCAACTAATAAATACTTGTCTTTCTCACTTTTGTCCAGCTACATTTATCTCACTGCTTTCCCATATGCCCTGGAGAAATCTGAGGAAGAAAAGTACATTCTTTCTCTGAAATGCTCCTCCCAACCCTGGTTAACTGGAAGTGAGAAAGTCTGAACATCTGAAGTGTCAAGCCTGGTTACATAGCAGTTTACTTTCACTGAGCTACACTGTGTTTAAAACAGACCACAGCTCTTTCTCTGCATACAAAACTTAGAGATGGATTTTTTCTATTCCTTTGGAATCCTTGAAGTCCCTTCTGCCTGGACAAATGGGTATAAAAACTTAGGCTTTTATGATGGCACTTTAGACACTCTTTAAAGCAATAGCTTAAAACACCATTTGGTGTAACTTTGTCTCTTGAATGTAATAAAATGCAGAGACACAATGACATTTTTAAGATGTATATCAGTAAGATTTAGTTAATTCCTGATGATGGTTTCTGAAAAGCCGCTAGGTCATGGTTTTCTTTAAATGTTGTGCTGGCCTGCATATGCAAGCTTAAGGTGCATAAATGTATTGGGTAATTATTTTTTCACTAATCAAGGAAAAGTATTATTGAAAATATTCCAATTTAGAAATATTAATAAATAATTCAGATCTAAACAAATCAGACTAATTTACTTAGGGTACTTTTATGGCTTGCTGATATGCTCTTTAATTGAACATAATGATATGAAGGTAAACTTCAGACGACTTTACCTCCAATACAGCAACGATTTGCCTTATCTTTTAAAAAGTTTTACTAAAAAAAAATAGAAAAATAGAATACTAAAGAAGGAGGAGGGGTAATGAGAGTACTGAAAAGTATGTTATCTTTTTAAAAAGTTGTAATGTTTGTAGATGTTAAGGGAGCAAATTTGTCTTTTTACTGTCTATGATGCTGGAATGTTGTTCTTTCATGTTGGTATCTCTTTAGCACTATTCAACTAACTGTACTTAGATACATCAGGTATCCAAGGACTTGTCTATTTGCATTTACAAACTGTAGGCAAGTTAAAGTTTAGTTTAAGCTACAAAGGCTTTGATCTAGTTGGAAAAACAATTTCAGAGGAAGAGTGAAGCATAGGAACACTGTTCAGTGTAGCTGGCTGCAGCAGCTCCTACTTCAAAGTCTAGAAAACTATGAGGCAAAATGTTTTCTGTTCAACAGATTTTTCTGCCCATTAACAGCCAATTTAGTTCAGTCTGCTGCCTGCTACTCCATGTGCTAGTTACCAGAAATAAATAAGATATACATTTCAGGGAACTGAAAGAAATTATTTTTTTAAAGTCTGTTATAATCTTCTGTTAATGTTTCTCCCATGGGTTTAGATTTGGAACTAAGTGAGCACAGTTTTCCCTCAATGCAGTCTTAGATGGTTTCTTTTTAAAAATGACAACTACACCTAGATCAAATAGAACTACTTTTTCATAGCCCTTAGAAACTGGTCCTAATTCAACTCTGTTTCTCTGGTGCATTTTCCCATCCATCTCATTCTCAAGCAATTGGAAACAGAATTTGGTCTTTCTGTGTGCTCTCAGATGGGATATATGGAGTGGTGACACCTGCAAAATAATGTATGCTATTTCAAAATTATTAGGTTCACTATAATTTTTTAAGTATTTTTTAATGATCAATAAATCTAATAATTTATTGATGTCAGCATTTGAACAGTTGAATGCTACAGAATCTTGGAAAGGCCTGTGTGTAAAATAAACTGCCTACAGGTGAGGAACTGGAGGTGCAGTATGAAATTATCAGTTGCTCTCTGTATTTCCACAACATTTTGCTGATCAAACTGTTTTAAAACTACTCAGTAATACAGTATTCCTCAAGACGCCTACATTATTCCTGGATTTAACCATATCTACAAGTCCATCATTTTTGGGGATAGATCGTGTTTGGGTTTATGCCAACATTGACCTCTTTAGGGGAATAAACACACTGAAGTAAATGTCCATCTACTTGTCACTTACTAAAGCAATGAAGTGCCCATATTTCATTCTTGCCATGTGTATTCTGAAGACAACAGCCAACTTGGAAAGACCCTAAACTGAGTAATTTTTTTTTCCGTGCTATATTTGTGTCCTTTGTAAAACCATGTAAACTTTTACTAGATTCATTACCAAGAGTTCAACATTCAAGAGCAGTCTTAGAAAAATGCTGTGTGTGCAAAATGAAAATAAGGGGATGAAGTAAACACATAAGTACTGTATATTAAGGTGTGAAATGAAATAATTGTTTTCTTTTGCTTTGTATGGAAGAAATGTAAAGTGAAGTGCAGTCACATTGGGCTTGTTAATTAGCACATTGTATCTTTCTGTCTGTATGTCTGTAGATTGACAGATTCCTGATTGGTTCTATCAGGCTCTGAATCATACAGCACATCTAGTATTAGTCTTGCAGATTATAGGAGTAAACAGAGACTTTTCTAGACATAGTAAAATGGGGAAACCAAATGTCTATGGCCTGGATATCCACCTATCTACAAAGAGAAAGATGGAGAGGAAATTCTCTCATAATCAAAAATTGCCACTTTGCCTCCTGTCTCATTGACCAAGGCACTCTATGTCTGCTTTTTGTCTTCTCTGGGATAGGCACAATGTGGTTTTCTCACTGGTTCTTATTTTTGAGCTGACAAAATTCACTTTTCCTTACATTATTGAGAATTCTTGGACCGTCTCTGAAATAACACTACTTGATTGTGTTGAAAAATATTATAACATTTTTCTGTTAAATATTTGTATATATTAATTTTAAGAATATTTTTCTTATTAATTTGAGGATTAACAGTTATTTGGATGTATTTTTTCTTCTTTTTTTCCAAGATATTTAAATAATGTTATGATGTATCTATATGGAAAAAAAATAAGATATAGTTTTAGCTTTTATTCTGAATGTCACATTTTAATACATTAGGTTAAACTGTATTAAGCCTCTGTTCTCTGTGTGTTATGTAAAACAATATAGGTAATATTCTGATTAACATGTATAGGTAGAAATTCTTGCTAGGATCAGTTGCATATTACTTTCAAAACAACAAAAACAAAAAAATGTCTCAAAAACCTTTGTAGTTATTTAAACCAAGAAAGGTGAGTAATGGCACTTCTTTTCCCTCAATGTTGTTTTGCAAAGGTTATTTATGGGATTAATTAAATCAGCAATGCACTATTTGCTATGTTTCTACCATAAAGATAAACTCCTTAAAAGCTCCAAAGATCTTCAAAAGAGCATAGAACATCTGTGAAGAAACTTCTGTCTCCATACTGAGGATACATACAGCCTGTTCTTATTTTAAAGTGATCTTTAAAAAAGAACATCTATGTCCATTGTACAGTAAATCTTGCCCCAGTTTCTGTGGTTTGAAAATTAATCAATGCACAGTTCAGGGTGTCAAATGAGTGTAAATTAAATTAAGCTGTGCAAAGGTTTTCACTGAGAAGAAAATTTATATTCAGATTGAAGTATATCAACTAACAGGACTCTTCATTTTTCCTGGACAGTACTTCAGATATTTTCAAGCTCTGTGCTTGATAGCGTGCTGCAGTGCACTCAATTGAAATGAAAAGCATCTGTAATTAGTATGGTTACTTTCTTACACAAAATATTCCCAAGTACTGAAGAAACTTCAGTATTAATAGTTTTTGCTTTGTATTTCACAGGTTTTAGTCTGATAGCAACATATCAATGGAAAAAAAAGATTTGAGGGTTTGTTAGAGAACCAAGTGTGTCTTCTTTATGAACTGTGCATTAAACCTGTGCATACACTGGATTTTTGTTAAGGCATTCCATAAACAAAGACATCTTTAGTGTACATAAAATTATTTTGAATTTTAATTTACCAGACCTTCTTTTTCATAAAAACAGTAAGGTTGCACACTTTTTATGGGTAGGAATTGGCAGTGACATTCTGGCCTCCAAAAGAGGACAGAAACTTGTGATATTCCTGTCATGCATTGGGATAATGTTTTTATTCTATCATGGCTTAAATTCGGGTACAGAATGATGAGAGTTAGTATCAGAATGAGTTTCCTCACATCCATCATGGAGCTAAGGCTCTTGCAAGGTTTTAGCAGAATAGCCTGAGCTCAAGACACTGATCATTCAAGCCTTTAGTTCTTCCTTCTTTCATTTCATGTAATGAGACTCACCATTATTCTTAGTTTTACCAGACTTTTGGGGACTTAGAACTTGTTCTCTTAGTTTTCTCTGATGTAGCTGGGAAAAGGCTTTGTGTATTGAGCAGAAAATGCATTCTGTGAAAAGCATGAAGCAGAAGAGCAAAGAATACAATAGATAGTAAAACAGCGCATGGAATTGTCAGATGTTAATTCCCCTCATGTGGAGATTGTGCTAACAATATTGAGGGTAAAAATCAATTAAATGCTTAGTGTGATAAAATTCCCATTAGCAGAATTTCAAAACTCTGAATCAACAGGGATACCAGGACTTGAGGATAGGGAAAAATAAAGAGAGGGGAGAGGAAAATTAATTTGGAAAGACTAGTTCCTTGGAGTATCCTGGTTATCTGTGTTTCTATGTCTTCCTCTTTCTACTGATTACTGTGAAATCACAGAGGACTATCCAGGGAATTTCTGATGAGTACAAATTTCTACTGAACTTCTTCGTTCTCTGATTTAGGTAGTTGCTTTCCACAAGAAAAAACTTTGATGATAAAGTTGGTTTTGTTTTTACTTTAGGAACTGTAGAGAAATTAAAAAGTGGAAGCTGATTGACAAAACGCATATTCTTTGTACTGCCCCACAGGTCACTCTAACATATGAACGAAGTCTTGGCTTTGCATCTCTGCATCTTTCTTGTTTTTCTACCCAGAAACTGGTTTTCTGTCCTTTCCTTTGTAGGATCATTCCCTTCCCAGAATGCTACTGATTAAAAAATAATTTTGCAGCTGTATTTCAAGGTGTGATATCACCCTAACTAACCATTAAAGGGAGTAACCAATTCCAAGTTGTTCCT
>NW_008590556.1:0-1096 GCF_000691845.1 Merops nubicus | reverse complement strand
CTGATGGGAATGAGAGGAGAGAAAAAGGGGATGGAATTGGTGGGCAGAACTATTGAGTAACTGCACCTTTTCCTGTATATTCAAGGAGGAAAAAATAATCTGAAAATGAGCTGTTGGTGCCAGTGGCTTTTGCATGGAAAAGTGAGCACTAGGGACATGTAAAATAAAATTAAGTACATGACACAACCTTCAGGAGATAGCCTTAACTCCAGAGCAAATCTCTAATCCCATAACAGTTTAAGTAACTAGTCTCTTAACTTCCATGTTTCAAATATGGGAAAGGAAAAAGTTCTTGCCATCAAAGCCAATGAAATAATGTGTATTTAAGATACAAAGATGCATATGTTTCCTGTTACTGTTTCTTTTTTTTTTTTTAAAAAATAAACATGTGCATGTAGAGGCAATATAGGTCATAGTTTAAATGGAAGTAAAAATTGCTCTTCTTTCTGTAATAGCCATTGCTACAAAGGCAGATTA
This sequence comes from Merops nubicus, assembly GCF_000691845.1. Taxonomy (NCBI): domain Eukaryota; kingdom Metazoa; phylum Chordata; class Aves; order Coraciiformes; family Meropidae; genus Merops; species Merops nubicus. The sequence continues at coordinate 619 of NW_008590556.1, read as the reverse complement.
ATAAAATTATAAATTGAGTAACATCTCTTTTAACAAGAAAACTCTTGAATTAAAACAATATTTTTCTTCTCTCTGTCATTGTCTCTCAAGTGCCATAGCATGTATCAGAATATGTTAAAATATATAAAATTTCCTTTAGTATTTCTGACTGATTCTCAGGGTATATATTTTAAGAAGCAATTTTTCTTGATTAATCTTGGAAAGAGATGGGGTTTTTTAAATGTTTACCAACACCTGACCCTAAAAGGAGGGCAACTGAATCAAAGTTGTGCCATCTTTGGAGGGAAGCTGTTGTGGTTTGCCAAATGCTGATAATTTTGGGTGTCTGGGGTTTTTTTTTGGAGGAGGTGATGTAGAGTTATTTTAGGGTTTTTGTGTGTTGTGTCCCATATGTCATGTTGTTCCTTCCCTTCCCCCCACCCAATCTGGTATTACCTGTCTTTTCCTGTCTCTCTCTCTTAGGAAATATCTCTAAACTCATGGTAATTACCTTGTTATAGATGGGTTTGCTGTCAGCAATGCTTTGGTAGGGAGCTATACAAGTGGGTGGAATATCTTGGACCAAAACAAATACACACTATACCATTACTCTGAAGACATAACCCCCATTTTCAAAAAG
>NW_008590555.1:10069-10541 GCF_000691845.1 Merops nubicus | reverse complement strand
CCGCCCGGGAAGCTCGGTGTGTGGCGGGGCTGCCGTGTTCGGGTGTCTGCCGCTGCATCTCCATGGACAAAGCAGGCTTGGCCCTCAGCCGCACGGCTATGGCGCGGATTTAGGTGCCTGGTGGGCTTGTGGTGGTGGTGTTGGTTTTTCTCTCCCCTCCTCTAAAAAAAAAACTTGGAATTTTCATGTTTCTTAACTTGCCATACCTTGCTAAGCTATAAATATTTCAAAAATGTTTAAATTATTTAAAAAGAAACTACCAGCAGAGTTACCCAAAGTTGACGGGAGTGGCCTCTTCAGCTTGTGACGAGGTGTCTAGTAGTGACATTGTGGGCCTTGTTTGTGTGTGTGCGTGTGACCGGTTCCAGTGGAGACAGTAAGTAACGAGGGTGGAGCGGGCGGGGAGGCTTGGCGTGCCTTACTTTAGGGGCAGTTAAGTTCCATAACAGCTCGGGAAAGTTTTTCCAGAAGG
>NW_008590555.1:0-10038 GCF_000691845.1 Merops nubicus | reverse complement strand
GAAAGAGGCTAAAATGTTTTCTTTCTTTCCTTGTTTAACACCCTGTGATCTTAATAGCAAAACCTGTGTTTAGCACTGCAAAAGTAACGAACGTTAAAAGTAGCATCTTTCAGGGAAAAAAAGTGAGTTATGATGACTCATGCTGTCAGTGCATGTGTCAAAATTCGGATGCACCGTTATTGGTCATAATTGCTATGTATGCTTCAGTATTTTAAAGGTAATCCACAAAGTATATTTCAGCTAATGCCTTTCCAAGGCTGCTAGATTAGTCCTTTTTAAGCATGTGAAAAATATGCAGTTTTGGGACTTGACTTTATGTATGTGAGTAGCCCTATTGTGTTTTGATACTGCCTACAACCATGATTTAATCATCTGCTCAATTTTGATTGTGAATAAAGACTTACATAAATACTATTGAAATGAGAGCAGGCATAGTGCTTTCCATGTGATGATTTTTATTTAAGATGGAGAATATGTGAAAATTAAGATTTTTTTTTTTAATTGCATGTTCCCTGTTTCCATTTCTGAATTTTATTCATGCTTTGACCTTTTTTCAGCTTTAAGTTTTTTCTTCTCATGTAATTTTTAATCTTCATTTGTTCATCAAGTAGCAAGATAATTTCTCAGTCAGAACTTCTTGCCTCCTTTTTATCTCATGTACAGCATTAAAATTACCTTTTTTGGTTGGGGAGTCCCCAAAAGGGTTCATATGTGCAAGCTTCCTTGCTTTTTTTATTCCCTTTCTCCCTTTTGTCTTCAGTTGCCTGTAAGGTTGTGGCTTAATCCCGTAGATGAAACAGTACCTTTGGGAATTTGATGAAAGTGTCAAGAATATAGCTTATTTTGTACATGAATGCAAAAGTAGTTCCTTACGTTGTTAAGTCTGGAAGAAGAAAGAAGCAAGGGACAAAAAGTTGCTTACTTGCAATGTTTCACTGAACTGGAAGGCTCCTTGCTAAGGGTCATTGCAGTTTATTGTGGAAGTAATTTACTAAAAATGCTGTCAGACTATTTGAGAGATCAGATGGTGAGTTGATATTTTTGATATATTAATTCTTTTGTATTAGATGCTTTCATAGATGCTCTGGTATTTTAACAAGATAGGAATCAAAGTTTAAGAAAACAAGCCTGTAGATGAATTGATGTAATTGGTTTCGTATCTAGTTACGTAGTTGTGTATGCATGGTCGGTCAATGAGCATCTGCATGCTCTCAGCTTCTATGATGTCTGTAAGTTGATAAAGTGTGCTTGCGAGGCAGCAATGTATATATGTAATAAGTTGATTTTTGATGGAACTTGTTTGGAAGTTGCTTCACTATAGCTTTCTGTTTAGATCTGACCTACTGCAACTTGTTTTTAGAGTGAGTTTGAGCTATGGCTTGCCTGAACAATTGAAACGGAAAAAAATACTGTGAAGTTCATAGTTTCTGTACAATGTGAACAGTAGAAGTAGAATTGTGCAAAATCATAAAAACCAAAACACAAAATAGGTAAACAGCCAAGACTTTGCTGAAACACACTGCTGACTCTTGTGAACTGCTTGATGTTATAGATCTGTTGGTTATGTTAAAGCTCTAGTGTTAGATAAGCAATTGTTTTTAATGTGGGATTAGAGTACTTTTCATGATACAGTGTCCTAAAGTTCTTTCTGGTTTTGTTGCTAGATCAGATTTTCTTGCCAGTTCTCTCATCTTTTTGTGTATTTCTTGTTACGCAGTACAGCTAAAGTTTTAGTCTCATCTTGTTTTTGTAATTCAGACCTCACAAGTTTTTTTTTTTGAGGGTATGAGACATATGGTAGCGTTAAGTGAGTTGGCTTTACAGTGTGTCTTGGGCAATCTGATGTGCTACTTCCACATAAAATATATGAAATACACACCAAAATACAGTTAGAATAAAGTACAGAGGTCTCTCCTGTCATGGTTTAGGGTCAGGGCTGCCACCAGACCTGTAACACATGCTGTTAACCCCTCTCCTCCACTAAAGGGGAAGAGAAAGGGAATAAGGGACAGAGACTTGCTGATTAGAGTAGTAAAACAGCTTTAATGAAAATAATTATAAAATAGAATACATACAAATATATACAAAACCAGTATGGAACCCTGCTCCCCTCCCTGATGGCGATGTGTCACCATCACCCCTGATGCTGTGGAGCAGGCCCCCGGGAACAGTCCCAGACTGGACTTGGGGGCAGATGGTGACAGGGTCCAGGAGCTGGATTCTGGAACTGGGTTCAGGAACACAGGGCTCAGATCAAAGGCAGAGTGGACAGAGTCCTCCTCGGGTGCTGGCCATTCAAGGAGCAGCAAAAGGGAGGAAGGAAGGGAAGGGGCTGGACCCTGGTGATCCCTCAGCTTTATACTGCATACAATGGCTATGGGATGGAATATCCCATTGGTCATTTAGGGTCGCCCATCCTGTCTGCTCCCCCCTGCAGGTGCAGCCTTTACTTTCTGCCCCCTCAGTGTGGTGCACAGGATTTAGCAGTGACCTTGGCCTGCACAGCAATCCTTGGTGGGAACTCTAAACACGGAGCGTTACCACTGCTAGGAGCAGATGCTTTCTGTGAAAATCTGCTGCTAACTTCAGAAAGTGCAGTTAGCTAGAAGAGCTTTAGCTGAAAAGTAAAATCACTGAACAAACAGAATCAGTTCTGTTCTACCCCAAAACAGGACACACCCAGTTTTGTTTCCTAGTGTGTGCAGGGCAGTGCGCTAGACATCACTGCTGCACTGTGGCTGTGGAACAAGCCCTAAAGCTGTATGGTGGTGGAGGGAGAATGTCAGGGAGAGAGGAAGAGAATGAGAACCACTGGCTTTCAAGTATTTGATGCATAAAGCAATTAGTTAATGAGTACATTTCTGAAGAAAATTAGTAAAATACATTTCCAAGCAACTGGTCATGTAACACAGAAAGTAGTCTTATCAGTCTTGTTCCTAGCATGCAGTTTAAGACTTTGATGAAAGTAATGATGCAAGGCAAAATACTGTGCCAGATTTGAAAAATCATTCTGAAGATCCTGTATCATCTAAAGATTAAAACCAGATAACTGTACTTAAATGTAAAGAAGAATCCATCTTAAATGTAAAAAAAACCCAGTCTTTTAGATAATGAAAGGCTTCAAAGCCCTTCTAGAATTTGCCTAGTTTTTGGCAATCTTGTAAAAATTGAAGGAAAGAATTGCTAAGGAAAGATTAATTTCAATTGTTTTCTATTTCTGATGAACCTGGATAACACTTCTTTACCTTGGAGGGTGTGTTTTAATGAACTGTTTGGGTCAATTTTTGAAGAGATAGTAGAAGTAAACTGAAGTGACTGAGAATTTTTTAAAAACTTGTTCTCCTTTCTCATTGGGTCTGAAATCAGTTTGTATAAAATTCTTCCTTTTTGTTTGACTTTTTACCCAGTGCATTGAAAACTGTGGAATGATCAAGTTAAGCAATGTAGTTTTAGGGCATTATATTAATTTTATGGTGTCTTGATTGTATATCCCATCCTGTTTGACAAGACTGTGGAAAACACACATCTTTTTACTACTCACCCAGTTACCCAGCTGGGGCCTGATCTTACCTGTGAAGCTACCAGGGCCCTTGTTTTTGCCAAGTTCACGCCTGGTGTTGTCTCATTAGTGCTACTAGTAATTCCTGTGTGCTGGTATGTAACAACAGTGTTTCTGCTGTCAGGTTTGCAGTGAAAGCTGTGGCAGGCCAAATTTTATGGCTGTGATTTAGAAGCTGTGGAAGCTGGACCCTTCTGGGAACTCATCTGCCCTGGCCACCATCATTAGCAGGGAATTTTCCAAGTCAGTTCCAGACTTGGCAAGAATCTGCAGACTGAGGTTTTGAAAATGCTTTAATTGTAGAGAGACATCAGAATTTCTTCAAAGTGAACTACATAACAAAACCTTATAAATATTCATCATCTTCAAACTTGCCTGATTTGGCATGATTAGTTGTTCCTAATAACTTGGTAGCATTGATTAAATCGTTGTGGGTCTTTGTAGTTGGAGCTTTTGTGTATGAAGTAATATGCTGAATTCCTGATGAATTTTAAAGTGATAAAACCTGTTAAAATTTTGAGCAGTTTACTTATGCAGTCTATCTGCCAGTGTATGCAATCAGATTTATTTAGATCAGCATCAGGAATGTGTTTTCATATTATACATTCTCTAGCTTTGTGACAAGTAAATTCACAGAAGATTGATGCTTTATGGATGTTGAATAATGTGAACTGTTTTCATCTCTAAGTATGTAAAAGAAGGCTTGCTAGATTTGTCTGCCAATGAACCTGTAAATGGAGAGAGTTATGGATAGTCTCCTGAAGAATCCTTTATGGTAATGGTCACCTGAGTTTTGTTTTGGGTGTCTTTTTTTCTTTTGACCTGTTTGTTTGTTTGTTTGTTTTAGGTTTCTCCTTCTCTGTTTCATTTTTTTTAGTACATTCTTGCTAACAACTTAGTAAAAACATTTGTCTGGTTTTAGGGAAAAAACCTGTACTACCTGTAGTCTAAAAATAATTTTTGAAGATGAATTGAGAAGTTAAGAGAGGTGGATTGTTGGTTGACTTAATGGTGAAGTCAGTGTTTCACATACAAAGATGTTACAAGGCCATCAAATTCTACTGCTATTGTGAGGATATGCAGGTGCAAGAGAGAAAGAGGAGGTGAGAAGACCTGTGGGAGAATGGAGATTTATTTTATTGTTGCAGAGCCATGAGCTTGTGAATGAAGTTGTTCATGGACTCCTCCAGAGCACTCAGTTTGGTGCTGTCATCCCTGTAAGAGAGGTGAGAAAGCTCTGGCTGGTAGTTGTGCAGCACCAGGCCTGTTGCCAAGGCACACAGCGTTCCTTTCACTCAAGGCACTGGCAGCTGAAGAAGTGTTCATGTAAGTTGCTAAGAACTGTAAATCAGATGGATTAGTAAATAATACAGAGAACATGTTATCAATGGTAACTTCCTTTCAGGACAGAGCAGAGAGAGGTTTGGGCTCAGCAAAGGTTTCACTTCACTCTGCTAAATGCTAGGCAATTAAGTTTGGAATAATAATAATAAAAAAAAAAACCCCAACACCCAGAAAACCGAACAAAAACACAAACCACCAAACTAAGAAGAAACGCATATAGATAAAATATAGAACTTGGAACAGGTGCCGACTGGACATTCCTGTGGTCTTCATGTAGTTTCAAAGACACAGAACTTAAATGTATTGCAGTCAGCATAATGTATCAGGTATGTTCAAAAAACGGGTGAAATGAGTTGAAAGTGAGAAGCAATTGAGATCCCGGTATATACAACGGTAAGCTTGAAGTGAGTATGTTGCAATACCTGCAGGTGTGTCTATAGAAGTAATTTGGGTTCAGTTGCATAAAAGCTTCAATCAAACCCCAAGTTTTAAGGCAACTGATATGAGTTGAAAGCAAGCATCAAAATCTGCTGAGCTGTTAATTGTTGTCATTCATTTGATTTCTTCAAGCTGATTAGTATTTATAGCCATCTATCTGGCTCAGACCTATGTACCAGCATTTGGCTTAAATATGTGCAGCCTGTCATGGCAAAAATGTCTTGGAAAAATGCTTTGGGGGTTGTATTTTTATTAGCTAGCTACTTTCTTGTGTTGAAGCAACCCTCAGGAGTTTCTGTTAATTGGTTTCCAAATATGGCCCTTTAAACTTAGATTTGACTACACTGGATAATTTTTAATTAAAGTAAGTTTACTAAAATAACTTGGGAAGATTAAAACAGTTAGGCAGTCATATATCACTTAATCCCACTCTAATACTGTGTTTGCAGGTGGAACCTGACATCCCCAGAGAGCCTTGCTGGTTCCAAGGGACTGGAAATCATTACAAAAATGGGGCCTCAAAGAATAGAGCATAATTTTGTTTCAAATTGCTCTAGTTACAATTCAGTGTCTGGTTTTACTGATATTTTTCTTGTACAGGTGAAGTAATTTTGATGATGAGGAAGAATGTTTAATATTTCCTAGTTATTGAATAGGAACACTTCTCTCAGTTTGAGCATCCCCATCCTTTTCTCTTTTTCTTGCTGTCACCTTGCCACCTGTAGTTTTTGAGCCAGTGGAAGGATTCCCAGTGCCACAGTAGTGCTTTGTATTTGTTCCTGCTGTCTGCTTTATTTGGTCTTTCTCTGTTGCTTCTGTTCTGTAAAAATAGTATGATAATATTTCTTTTGCTGGCATTGTTGTTAGGATATTTGCTCTGCAATAAATGTGGCATCTGCTTTGTAGGTGAATTTCTGTGCTACTGACCATCAGCATTCAATGTTTACTGTAATGACAGCGTGGCGAGTAGTTATCACACATGTACTTCAGGAGAGTGTCTGAATGTGACTAGGAATTAAACTACTTCTCAGAAAAAACTACAAGAAATATACAATTCTTTCTGATGCCTTTTTTTTTTTTCCCCTGTAGTCAAAAACAGTTCTGTTGTGACAAAGTGATTTGTAGTGTTTTAGGGTTCTTGTGTGAAAGAACAGAACAGTTTTAAGTCCTTGGTTTGAAGCCTTAATTACTGTTTCTGACATTCTGAAAATTGGAGGTTTTTCCTGTGCAGAAATTTAAGCCTGTGAAGGAGGCAGAAGTAGGGAATGATAATAAAATGAAGGGGAGGTGTAGAGCTTCACAAGACATCAATTGAACTCTCATAAGATTTCACAGAAGCTGTGTAATTTGATGAATCACATTGGAAAGATGAGTCATCTGAACAAACAGTAAAGTTCTGTGACTTAATGCTGTGGTGTAGAAATAACAAGGAGATATCAGATGACAACCAAATTCCGTAACATTAAAAAAAAAAACAAAACAAAACAAAACAAAAAAACCCTAGCTTGAGAATTTTATAGTATATATCTATCTCACCATAAACAAATTGTATCTTAATGAGATGGAATATTTAAGTTGAAAACTGAATGGTAGGTGTTCATTAACAGAGGTGAAATCAGGAGGTTCAGAGACCTCCTTGCCTTACTACATACTTATATTTGTCAATCCCATAGAATTCTGTCCAAATGAAATACAGTAACAGTGTAGTTAATGGTATTCATCTATGAAGAGTAGTATCTAATTTCGTACGTTTTACACAGTCTTAAGTTTAGTAGAGTTATTTCTACTTAGGACTGAGCAAGGATGCATTTTTTTAAAAATTGCAAGCATGGATTGTACCAGTGCTGTTGATGTAGAGAAACATTAGATATTGCAGTACTTGGTGTGTCTTTTGTTTTTGCATGGCATCTTCATTTTTTTAGAGGGAGGAAGCCCACAGATATTCCAAGCAGGATTAGCCTGAGTACAGAGTTAAACTATCAGATAAATGGCAGTTAAATGAGAGTGCAGACATTTCAATTTAAATTTAATTACCTTTAAGATTTCAGTTACTGTTTAGTGACTGTGTTTGACTATACTTCTTAAAAAACTAATTTATAGTGTGAGAACCTTTACTAGTGGAATTGTTTCCTTATAAAATGTTCTAAATGAGCTGCACATTTTAAAAGTTACTTTGTCACATTGTTTACAGCTCTTGCTTAAAGACATTCAGATTCTGATTATTCATTGATGCTTTCTGTACTTGGTGCTTGAACTTTTTATTTGTATTATAATCCCTCTTTGTAATTTGGCTTTCATATAAGGGTGTTATAACTTAAGTCTATTTACAAGTTCCAAGGTAATCTTTTTACTACTTTCAAAAATATTCGAAGATCTAATGCTTTCTTTACATTTTTTAAAATAATAATATCTTCTCCAGTTTACATATGTATCTCCTTCCGCAAGCATAAGCCCAGTCTAAACAAACTTTCATGCTGCTACAGATAAAATCTCAATTTTCTGTTTGACACAACATCTACAGCAGAATCAGTGAAAAACTATGTTTATAAAGCTTTTATCCTAAACATACTGTTAATAATCAGCTCTTTATCAGCTTTATTATAACATATAACACACTGATGGCTGCACCTGCTGGCTTCAAGTTGGCTGTTTCTTTAATACCATAGAAACACATGAATAAATGGGAAGGGGGTAATCCAGAAGGGACAGTAGCTCGCAAAACTACTTCCCATTTTGAGAATGATACAGTATGTTATGAAGGAGATTTTATTAACTGAGTCCCTTTTATCATTTGTAATTTTAAGCTGTAAATGAAAAGTACAATGAGATTTTGTTTTCTGAAGTTTTTTGTTGTGTATCTGGTAACATTGAATATGCAGTTTATTTACTATCTAGATTTAGTTAAAATGTCCTTACTGAAGATGTGAAACAGTACGTTGAGAAATGGGCTGTTCTTCATGTTCCGCATCACACATGGTTTTAAAGGTTGTATGTAGTTTTAAAATCTGAAAATGGAGAAGTGAATACTGTGGAACTCCTTGTTACCTGTGTGATACTGACAGGATCATACAAAATTCCACAAGTCTCTGCATATGTGTTGTGGTGGGGAGTTGGACTTGGATCTGGTTTTCTGTGTAAGTGAAATCAGTTCAGCAACAACTAATGAAGCTCATCTAATAGGTTATTTGGCAATGTGACAAGCAACGTGTCACCACGGGAAAAGATCTGAGTTTGATTGGTACTGTACGTTTATAACAGGCTGTGTTCTAAAACCCTTCCTGTAAAACACCGTTAGAATTCAGTGGCCCTTCCATACAGGAACACACCACGTGACTGGCTCTGAGCATAGCTCTCTGATTGCCCATTTCTGGGGTTCACTTATTTTGCTTGTGTGGTTTGTTTGCTTGGTTTGGTTTGGGTTTTTTTAGTTCATAATTTCAGAATTGCACTTAAGTTTCTTAGCATTTCAAAATTGTACCCGTCAAGAAACATGTCTCATAGCATGTCTGTTAAACTAGTAGTAGAAGTTCAAACAGGTGAGACAGTCTGTTCCTGTTTACCATGGCAGTTCTACAGTGTGTTTGTTTTCGTGGCAATAGTGTAAATAGTGTCACCTTTTCTTGTTTGAGTGTACGTATCCAGTGGTTGATTAGGAAAATTTTCTTTATCTGACAATTGTGAAGTTACAACATTTATAATATAAGTGCCAATTTGGCCACAGTAACTGCTTTCCTGAGATATTTGACATAGCAATGTATGCTTAATTTAATTTAATTTTTATCGTAATTGAATAATGGGATGATACTTCTTTACTAAGTTTTTTTTTTTTTAAGTACCATTAGTATGAAACTAAAAACACACAGTTATAGAAAGTGAAGTTTTATCATATTGTTTGGTCTTTGGAGTTTTGTTTGCTTTGTTTTAACAGCGGTATCTCTCAGGTTCTGAACTACAGTTTTAGGCCAGATCCAAGTTCTACACAAAACTACATTTCTTGCTGTCAGTATCATCCAGTATTCTCTAACATAATATTAAAGTATTAGGAGGGCTTAAGTAAAAACAGTAAGTGAAATTTCTTTTGTTTTCTTTAAGGTTTCAGAAAGAGACAAACAACAAAATGAACAATCCATCTATTAAGAGAATAGCAAATGAAATTATCAAGTCACCTGAGGATAAACGAGAATATCGTGGACTGGAATTGGCAAATGGCATTAAAGCTCTTCTTATTAGTGACCCCACCACAGATAAGTCTTCAGCAGCGCTTGATGTGCACATAGGTATTTAATGCATGTTGTGTTCATTATATCATTTATAAAAATGGTTTGTTTTGGTATCTTAATTGCAAATAGATAGGAGTGGTATCGTTCCTAGACTTACTGTAATTTAAGAGTTTCTTGAGTTCTTTGACACATCAAATTTAAAGTTATTAGAGCTAATTAAATTGTCTTATTGTACTCTGTGTTTACTCAAGTGTAGCTCACTCAGTAGAAAGACTTTTTAACCATTAAATTTCATGCTATGAAAGGTCTTTTGTAAGCAGAAAAGGGGCAGATGCTAGTGCAGTTTTTTCAGACAGCTCCATCTGCAGTGTCGGCTTTTTTTTAACGTTAAATTGTTGATTTGTAGAGGTGAGAATATGCTGTAAAGCTGGAGCAGTTGGAGAGGCACTCCCTTGTCGTTACCGACACCCGATCCCC